>NW_007727438.1:122137-130134 GCF_000696425.1 Galeopterus variegatus
CGGCGGCGGGCACGGGCCTGGCGGGCCGCGAGCAGTACGGGCGTGCGGGCTTCGCGGGCTCCTACGCCAGCCCCTACCCCGCCTATGTGGCCGACGTGGGCGCATCTTGGGCCGCCGCCTCCGCGGGCCCCTTCGACAGCCCGGTCCTGCATAGCCTGCCCGGCCGGGCCACCCCAGCTGCGCGATACCCCAGTCTCGGTGAGTACTGAGCTCCGGGCCGGGGGTGGTCGGGGCGGGCCGGGGGCTGCCCCGAGCCCCGCTGGGGTCCCCATTCTGCACAGCTGTGCGCTGGCGGGTGGAGGCATCGAGTTTCAAGGCAGGCGAATGGAAGATGGCGGTGGCGGGGGCGACGGTGGCGCAGCTCGAGGAGTCCGGAGCCCCTGCGCCGGGCCGCACGTGGCGACAGGAGGCCGCTGGGCGCACGGAGAGTCGAGGAGCCGCCTCGGGAGGCCGGGGGGGACGGCGCTGGCGGCCGCGGGGTCTCTGTCCCCATTTCCTCCCGGTCCTCCCCAGAGGGCCCCGTGGGGAGCTGATTGCATTGGCCTGGACCTGAGACCTTCTGGGCCATTTGGCGGCGCAGCTGGAGGACCCCTTGGGGTGGCAGATGATTCTTCTGTCGGGGGTTTCACACCGGGAACAAAGGGACAGAGCAAAGGAGACCGCCTGGGAGAGGGTTGAACTGGGGCCCGCACTGTGGGTGCCTCGCGGTCGAACCGTGGGGTCGCGTTGTGCTGCCGGCCGGGGACAGACACGCCGGGTCAGTGTCGGGGAACACGGGGAGCCAAGAGGGGCTTCTTTACAACTCCCGAGTCACATGCAGACTGTCGCAGCCGTTCCACGCGTCGAGCCTCCGCTTCTCCTGAGGAGGAGGGGAGTTAGAAATGACAGTCGCGTCGGGCGCGGTTTACTGTTTCCATCGGTGTCAGGCCTGGGACGGCGCAGACGCGTCCCACTTCCCCAGACTTAGCTGAGGTGCCTCGGCACGCCGGGCTGAGAGACGGAGGTGGCAACCGCCATTTGGACATGCAGACGACCTCTGGTCCTGCGGGATTTCGGGAAGGGATGGAAGACTGGGTTTGGATTGAGCCGGTTCTCGGGGAGGAGGGGAAGCCCCGACCTGAGAAACAAAGTTAACATTTATTGACCACCTACTAAGTGCTAAATCCTTCTGCATTTGCTCTCACTTTGAAGAGTAAAGCCTGTCCCTCCCAGGTGTCCAGTCTCGGGCTGACTCCAAGAAGGGCCCGGGCTTTGAAGAGCTTTTAAATTATCCTCTGGCCCTGGGAGGCCAGGGAAGGTGCCCACGGGGGTCCAGCCAAATACACATCCCAGGTAAACTGATTAACCGTGGAAGTGGCGCCGGTGCCGGGTCTGGGCTCCTAGTGTTCCCCTCCACCTTGGGGGAGCGAGACGGCAGCCCCCAGGAGAGGAGGGGCCGCTGAGCCTGGGGACGACCTTGGCGCGATAGCGCGTGGCCACATCTCCATACAATGGCGGCGCGGGGTGGGGGCGGGAGGTGGGCGCCTGGTCCCTGCGTTCTTGAAATCTCTGGGTTTTCTCCAGAACTCTCTCAGGGGCCTCGGATTTCGTAAGGAGAAGTAGTCCCCGTGGGCCACAGTTGTTTTAACTTGAGGGCGGGAAGGGGGACTTTGCTTTGTAACCCTATGATCCTGGAGTGAGAATTTGATGTTTGATTAAGGAAAAGAGAGAATTAAAAAACCCAAAGGTGCAGGATACTTTCTGGTCATCAGAGCTAGAACCACAGCAGTGTAAAAACTGAGTGTTCAGATTTAAGTAAGTCATGTTTTCCAAATCCATTGTCCACAAATAGCAAGCTGACCTCCAGGGAACTTCTTGCCAAAAACTGCTGCCTGTCTTCTCTGGTCTCTGGGCTCTGCCCTGCCATTTCATGAGGTCCCACCTGAAGACAGCTTTGGGGACTGGCCTATGCTGGATTTTCTCTTCTGCACACAGCCACATCTCTTCAGGGGTCAGGCGTGAGTGGTGCCAGGTCATCTCTGTGAGGGAACAGGAGGCTGGTTGAATTTGTTGGCTTGCAGATTTCTACCATTTTGCGTGGGTGGCACTTACATAAAAGCAACTTAAGTTAAAAGCACTGCATGTGAATATGCTTTCTGTATGTTTTTCTCAGCACATGGGCCATCCTGTAAATGCCTGGTAGCTTTAGTGAGGACCTACACCACATACGCTACTGAATGATGGAAGGAAGATGAAAACTGATTTTACGGTATTTATCGAAAGCTTCCTGTGGGGAGCTACCACTGCGCCCTAAGGTGGCCAGACCACGTGATGGTATGAGCTCAGACTTTTGAAGTAGGCAAACCACAAGCCCCATGAGGTCATGGGCAAGTTACTTACCTCTCTAAATCCTTTTCTGTAAAGTGGGATCATCATAACTACTTTTAGTTTTGTCTTAAATTAGAAAAATAAAGTAATATTTGCAAAGTATTTGGCTTTGGCCCTCTGTAAATGATCGCTGTTTTATTAAACAGTCACTCTTTATCATGTACGGCGACCAGTTTTTCTGGTTTGCCCAGGTTGAGGGGTTTCTCAGGAATTGGGATTTTTACTGCTACACCTGGGACAGTCCCCAAGGAACAGGGATAGTTGGTCACCCTAAACAAACGTGAAAAATGGGTAAATGACCCATTGTCATGGTGTGGTTATGAACTGAGAGCAGAGAGAGAGAGAGAAAGGTGGTTCTTACCTCTGTCTGAGACTCTGGAATTCTCCACCTGAGTGGTGCCATCTGCACCTTCATCTGTCTTGAAGGGTGAGTGGGAGTTTGCCAGGGAAAGAACCTACAATCTAGAAAACAGAACAAGCGCGATAGTATGCCCTCACTTACCAATACACTGTGTAGTACGATGAAATACTACAACACAGTCTGTTGTTTAAATAATAAATTTATCACCGTAGGTAAAGCTACAGAGACTAATTTAACCTTAATTCAGAAACTGCTTTTAATTTAAACTAGGGGAAATAAGCGAACACCTTTTTTTCCCATGAAGTATCAACTGCTTTATTAACAATATTCAGTATTAACAGTAGTTACTCTCTTGCTAGAATTCTTACATTGGTTACTGGAATAAGGCAGAAATCAAACTAGTGAAAGCTAACAGGGACATCTGCAAAGCCCTGCACTTAGTTTGGAAGAAATTATTCTGCCCTGAATACAATGTATGTGAACTTTAATTCATTCCAAGTTCAATATGAGCCATGACTGAAACAACAGTTAGATCATTAATTAGGCTGCATTAATGGAATTATGTGACCTTACTGAGGGCAGGTGCAGAGTCTTACTCATATATAAGTGCTTGGCACATGCTGGGCACTTAGCAAATATTTGAATAGAGATCTTGGAGGTAATTGCCCTAGGACTCTGCCCTTCCATGGTCAAACCCCATAAAAGGGCTACTTGAGTCCTTTAAGAGGCAAACTGGAAAGCCCTCAAGGAAGAGGGGGCAGGATGGGAAATGGTTCTGGAAACCTTGGGGGGACCATTGGAGGAATAGAGCTTTTTAGGTGAGAGAAATCACTGGTTGGCTAAGAGCAAGAAGCAGAGGATGACTGTTACAAATATCTATAAGACAAAAATTAAGCAGTCTGTGGCCTTTTAACTGTGTGATGCTCTAGGTGAAAAGAATGCTTTCATACATATTGTTCTTGTTTGGAAATGGAGCATCAACTATGCCTTGTCTTCATGATAAACTCCTGGGCACTGGAAGTGCTTAAGGAGAGGTGGCGTGCCGTCTGCAGAGGGGCTGTGCAGGCAGCTCTTGCATTTCAAGGGCTAGGATCTGTTGTGTGCATGTGAAATAGTTACAGCAGAATTAAATATAGCTATCTCCTTTTAAAGAACCCAATCAGTGGTTACACGGGCATATATACATTCGGCAAAACTCATGAAAATGTACTCTTAAAATGAGAGTGTTTATTGTAAGTACGATACACCACAATAAAGTTGATTTTTTTTTTTTTTACCAATGATGTTTGTACATACTTAAGATTGAAGAGGAGACTGAAATGGAGATTATATGTAAATGTGTCTTGAAGTATATCCTTCAAGCATATCTATGCTATAGCCTACAGCATGGTGGTAGTTGTTATTGGAAAAGCTAGAAAAATTTATTTTCCTATGGAATAACAATTCTTTTGTGTAATGAGAAACAAGCAATTATGATATTCTCAAAGGATCTCAAAAAATTTGAATCATTTTAAGTGTAGATGAAGATAGCAGCACAATGAAATACATGTATATCTCTCAGTGTTACCCAAGGGATTTTTCTAAAAGAGGGTTTTGCTTCATTAGCGTGGGGTGGGGACATTCAAGGTGTTCTAAGAGTTTGCTTATGGCACAGGTCAGTGGAAAATTCTGAAGTGCTTTCTGGATCTCTTTGGGACTGCTTATCAATTAACCCAGCTGCTTTCAGAGCTAGTTCATTTATGTAGGGAACTTTGTGAGGCTAACTCTGTAGCAGCTTGTTTGGCTAGAGAACAATTTGTCAGGCTCCAGGAAAGCCGAAGCTGTTTAACTTTCCGGTTACCACCCTGAGCGGGTCAATCAGAGCTGGGGCTGGTCTGTGGCGCTAAGTGGAGAACCAATTAAAGGAAGGAGGTGTGCTGGGGTGGCCAGGGGTGTGTCACTACCTCTCCTGAGACCTGTCACTTGCCCATTGTTTCCTTCCCATCAAAAGGTCAGCCACATTTGCTGGGCACTTTCTAAGCACTTGGGTGGAATGATGCAGAGGAGACAGTTTTAGATAACACTTTCTTCTGTATCCCTCCCCATTTTTTTCTTACTTGAATGCACTAAGAAAACAAACATACTCTAAGGTGTGGAGAAATAGGAACTCTGATACCTGTGGGTGGGAATGCAAATTGGTACAACCTTTACGGAGAGTCCTTGGTAATATACCCATCAAATTACAAAGTAGATAGCTTTGACACAGAAATTTTGACTTCTAGGAATTTATTCCACATATTAATTACAGCTCTTTGTAAGAACAAAAATTGAAAATAACCTAAATACACATTATTAGGGGATTGTTCATATACCCCTGGTACATACAAACCGTAAGGTATCATGTAGGCATAAAAAGTGATGTGGTGCGTAATGTAATGGTGTGGAATCCTCTCCAACACATTGATAAGTATGGGAGGTGTGTGTAGCACTGCACTCTATCTGTAAAAAAAAAAGGGAAGAAAATATATCTAGAGATAATTTGTGGAGAATTTGTAAGTACAAATTCTCACAGGGAATTGTAACATTGATTGCCTGTGGAAAGGATAACAGGTAGGTGAGGAATAGGGTGGGAAAAGGACTTTTATTATGTGCTTTGGAACTTTTGGAAATTGTTTTAACCATCTTAACCATTTTTTATAGTAATTTCTGTGCTTCGCTATTAATCTGTTAAATAACAACTACAACAAGAAAATACATTTGAAACACAAGGAAGTTTAAGTTTTATTTAATTTTTTTTTTCCTTTTTGTCTTTTTTCTTGACCGGCAACGGATCGCAACCCGCAGTGTCGCTCCCGTACTGGACCGGGACCGGCCACGGGATCGCAACCCTCGGTGTTGCTCCCGCCCCTTGCTCAGCCAGTGAGCGGCCGGTCTGCATGTGGGATCTGAACCCTCGGTGGGAGCGCCACTGCGCTTCCCAAGCGGCGCACCGTAACGGTGCGCCACCGGGCCGGCCCATTATTTAATTTTTTTTATTGCCTTAACTATTTTTAAATGTACAGATCAATAGTGTTAAGTATTTTCGCATTGCTGTGTAACAGATCTTCAGAACTTTCTCATCTTGCAAAACTGAAACTGTACTCAATAACACAGCTTCCCATTCCTTCCTCCCCTCACCCCTGTCACCTGCCCTTCTACTTTTTGTCTCTATGAATATGACTACTCAAGGTACCTCATATAAGTGGAATCATACAGTATTTGTCTTTTCGTGTCTGGTTTATTTCACTTAGCATGATGGTTTCGAGTTTCATTCATGTTGTAGCATGAGTCAGAATTTCCTTCCTTTTTAAAGGCTGAATAATATTCCATTGTATGTACCTACACATTTTGTGTATCCATTCATCCATGGATGGACACTTGGGTTGCTTTTACCCAGACCTCTTGGCTATTGTGACTGAGGCTACTTTGAACATAAACATACAAAATGGAATCGTCTGAGTCTTAGTGAATATAAGATATATTTTAAAAACTGCATTAAACCAATTAAGTTTTTAAAAACAAAAGGTATTCATGAATGAACTTCCTGTAAGTCTTTCTCTCTCTCTCTCTTTTTTTTTTAGGATTCTGTATTTATTGTTTATGGATGCACAGGAAAAGTGCTTTAAGATGTAAATTGTTGTTTATTGAATTTGGCTTTTACCTATTCTTTTAGTCCTGGGGTTTTCCTTGGTGCTCAAGCTTCTTCAGGATACTGCCAGGCAGACCAACAGCATCCATAACTGCAGTCCTGAGTTTGGCTTTTGACTTTGCTTATCCAGCAGGAGGTTACTTTACTGAGGAAAAAAATCCCTTATGCTAGTCTAAGTACTGGTAGCAGATCTAAGACAGCAACACCCCACCTACATACTGGTGTAGCTTCCTGAAGTCCCAAACACTCACAGAGGCACAAACACACACAAGCGGGGCTTTTCCTGGTGTGTGGTTTTCCCTCAGGTTATACTGGGGCAATGATGGGAAAGCCTTTGAAGCACGAGTTATCTTCCTCTATGGTGATTCTTTTAAAACATTCTTTTAAGCCTGTCTTTTTTTTTTAAATTAAAATGTATTGATTGTACATATTTGTGGGGTACAGAGTTATATTTCAATACATGTATACAATTAGGGTGATCAAATCAGGGTAATTAGCATATTTGTCATTGGAAAAGTTAATCATTTCTTTGTGATGAGAAGCCTGTCTTTTCAAGACAGTTGAGTTGTACTGAATTTAAACCTGAAGCCGGCTGCAAGGTTGCTGCCCTATTTGCATAAGAAAGAGGAAGGGCCGCAGGTTATTCCTTGCTTTGTTCCGAAGGAGGCCCTGGGCTGCTGCTTTAAGAACTTAAGGGAACTGTTTGACACCTGAAAGTTTTTGTCTTTTGGGGACCTCTTGGGCCTATGTATCCTGCAGAACAGTGATAAGGCTCCCCCTTGGGAATGAGTACCGCTCTGCTGTATTGACACTCCGTGAACAGATTACTCAAACATTTTATTGGCTATCTGTATAGAGTTACTCCTTTGTCACCTTCTTAAAAAGTCAGGAGTAATAAAGAATGGAGTTATAATAGGAGTAATCTTGAATCTATTTTAATTTATATAAAATATTTTGGTAGATTAGTATTTAGATACTAGCTAACAACTTTTCAGGGGTAGTAGCCTGTACCTTGCAGAATATCCCATTGTGAATAGTAAATTGTCATGTGTCAGTGAGGAACTTGTCAGATGACAGGGACTTTTTTGTCCTTCCCTGAGAGGGAGATATTATGATCTTCAGTTTGCTGGAGAGTAACCTGCCCAAGTCCCCACAAGTAGTAAACAACAGCTCTGGCTTAGAACCCAGGTGCGTCCAACCTCCAGGATGGTATGCTCCCCTTTCCACTCTTTGCATTTGCCAAATTTGAGATGAGGGCCTTCAGCCTTTCATAACCAGAAGATTCCTGGTGGTTGAAGGACTCTTAAGCTTGGATCTCCCATCACTTGTCCCTCCACCCATTCCCTCTCCCTGTGTAGCTTCTCCCCAGGTTTCTCTGCCTCCTGCCAATCAGTGTCTCTGCAGTGCCGTGTCTTCCTGAGCAGCCTCCACCTCATCCTGATGGCGCAGAACGTGCCATGGGAAGTACAGTGCTGGGGATCCTGCCCTTGCACAGCCTCCCTGTTCAGCCTCCCAGCTCTGGTGTGCAGAGAGTTTGTGAGATTTCCCAGAATTCATACCCTCCAAACTAGAGCATTCTCCTAACTCTGGGGGGGGGGGGGG
>NW_007727438.1:130223-171656 GCF_000696425.1 Galeopterus variegatus
GGGGGGGGGGGGGGGGGGGGATTGTTGACTTCTGAGGAAGAGCAAAACCATATGGCTGCCTCAACAATCCCTTTCCTGAAAGAAATCTGTAACCACCTTCTCCCTTTTCTCTGAAGATTTTAAATGTATTTGTGGTAGGAGCAGAGAAAGGAGGAGAGAGAAACACAGTAATTATGATTTTAATAAAGATGAAAATAGGGGCATGGATCAAGACAGTTAATAAAACCCCAGGCAGGAAGAGCCCCATGGAGTTGGTCTGAGCTGAACACAGCAGCCGATCAGTGGAAGCTTTCTTGTTTTTGGCAGGTGGCCTATGGTTTTATCTATTACTGCTCTGTAATCAGAATTGAGCCAGGATATTCAAGCTTCTTGTCTGAATAAGGGAATTTGGTTTTCTGGCCTTCAGCATTTTTCAGGAGCCCAAGAATTGACTTGATGTTTTAAAACATCTTTTTTCCCCCAAAGGAGTAGTATAATCCAGACAGGTAAGCCAATCTATATGTTTAATGTCATTAAACGGCCTCTGTGAGTGGAGTTAGAGGCTGTCTTTCACTCCCCTATTAAGTAGTCACAGATATACTTTATTTTTGAGGATGAGAAATCAAGTTACCACCAAAATTTGGTGGGAAATTGGAGCGTTATTAAACTGTGGGCTTTGGGATCAATCTTCTAATTGCTGTTATGGTTTTGCTTCTTAAAATTGAATTCAGTCCTTAAATTATTTTTTAAATCTTCCTGCCCCCCCCCCCCTTTAAATCTCCATTTCTAATTCTAGAAACCCGGTCAAATTTTATCACCTCCGTTTAGAATTGATCGATAGCAGCTGGTTAGCAGGTTAATTATAATCACAAAATAAACGCTGAAGTCTCAAAGTTCACCCCTTTTGCAGTGTTTCCAAACCCCTCAGGGACCCTGCCAGGAGGGACCCATTGACCTGTTCTGAGCAGGTGTGGGAGCTTGAACAAGGAGCAGACAATCGGATCTGATTCAAACAACTCAATTTGGTTTCTTATCTCTAGCTTTTCCTATCTTATGATGTCTGTCATTTCAGATAAAAAAAAAAAAAGTTCATCAATTGAGCTGGGAAATGGCAAGTTACATTTTCTTCTGATAAAAGTTTTCTAGTTGTTTTATCAGATTGGGTTGAAATTGTATGTGTCTCTGTCAAGGTCTGCAATGACCTTTTCACATATTTTATCAGGTATTAGGTGGGGGAGAACTTTTTTTTTCTTTCTCTGACCTAGGAAAGAATGACCTGACTTCCAAGATCATAAATCAAACCAGGTAAAGAGAGGTAATAATACAAGTTACCCCTCAAAATTGAGTAGGCGGGGAAAAACAAACAACAAATAAAACCTTTTCCTAGCTATAGGGAGAACTTAACTTGACCCTAAATAAAGAATGTGGTTCCCACGGAGCGCACAGTTAATAGGAAATACTGCCTATTTGAAAAAAGAAAATGTTTTCCAGGCCAATGATGGCTTCCGAAAAACAAATGGTATTTTTTCTCAAATAATATCAATAAAACTTTAATTATTCTTTTATTAAACGTGACATATGTTTAATATGGTAAAACGAAAAATGCACATAAACCAATGTGCAAATAATTGGTAATCTTACCATCCAAATATAATCACTGCAAGGCATTAATCCTTGACTTTTTAGTTAACCATACATATACAAGCATGTGTCTCTCTGTCTCTATATATTTTTTTTTGGATGGCTGGCAGGTACAGGGATCCAAAGTATATTTTTAAATAGTCATAAAAGTTACTGTTTAAAGTCACTTAAGCACTGAAGACAGTTTCTGTAAGATTAGTGACCCAGACTGACTCCCAAAGACTGATCCCTTAAATGGAGTAAAAATGAGAAACTAATTGAAAGCACTGCCAGTAATAAATAGCCAGTCAAATGGGAGAGCTGGGTGTAAAAATGTATTTTTCAATCTTATGTATATAATTTGTAGGTATATACATTAGGTATGTAATTTATAGCCAATTCATATGTGGGGCATATTTATAAGTTTTTAGTCGGTGCTCCTGGAAATGAGGTGACCCGTTTCAGGGTGCGCTGATTTGTTTGTGAGGCTGTGACTCTGAGAAGTGTGAGCTGTAGCTCTCAGCCTGCTGCTTGGAAGTGGGGACCTGAGAGTCCGGCCTCCACAGGGAGCTGAAAGCCCATGGGTCTGGAGTGAAGGAGCCCTGGGATTCTCTCTCCTGACCTCATTCCTCTCTAGGACATTAAGCAGCTCATTTGCCTCTCTTTGCTTGAGTATCTGCATTGGCAGGGTGAGGAAATCAGGCCAGGCACATAGATGGTGAGCAGCGCTCCTCCAGGGCCCCTCGGAGATCCCTGTACTTAATATCCAGCATCTCCTGGCATCCCAGGCGGGCAGCATCTTTCTCCACACCACAGCCACTGTATTAGCATTTAACCCTGTGAACTGGCCTGGACATGAGCTCCAGTTCTTGTGTCTGTGTCAAGCAGGTTTCCAGGGCTACCTCTTCAATTAGGCAAAGGTCTCTGTGAAATCTTGGGATCGATGGACTAATTTTGTTTTTTCTTATACATAGTAAAATACCTAACCACTGAAATGTAACATCAGTGATCTTTGGGAACCTTGGGTTTAGTGACCTCTGGACGGTGTCAGTCGGTTGGTTCTTCGGTTTGGCCTCCTTGTTGTTAACAAACTCATTCAGGGTCGGAGATGCCGAAGTCGGGGGATGTGCAGGAGCCGAGCTCCCTGAGACCCCAGGACACACACGTCGCGTGGTCGCTGGTCCGGCCGCCGAGAGCTGTTTCTGCCTTCCTGGGAGCCGGCGCTCGCAGGGCTTCGGAGACAGAAAATGGGCGAGACGGTCCGGGACCCCGGCCCGCAGCTGGCGGGGACGCGCCGTCGCCGCGGGCGCAGAGAGGGGCCCGGGACGGCCCGGCCGCGTGGAGGAGGCCGGTGGGGTTGTGCTGCCCCCGGGGCGGTGCGGGGCGATACCAGCGGCGGAACGTGAGTCCGCAGCCAGCGGCCTGAAACGCAGGTGATGCGACCAGTGTCCTCTGGGAGGAGTCCCCAGGGCACCCGCCTCCCCGGAGGGTGGAGTGGGGCTCAGGGCTCGGAGCCCGTATCTCTCATTCCGCACCTCTCCAGTTGATCCATCTCTCTCCCTCTAGATTCAAGTTCAGTTCTTGCCTTTTAAACTCATTTTTTTAAATGGAAACTTTCAAACGTGATGAAAAGTAGAGGTAGATGTCCCTCCCTCAGCTTCCACAAACGCTGGCTCCTGACCAGCTGTCTCGTCTGTACCCCACTTACTTCCCCGAACTGCCTTATTTTGGAACAAATTCCAGACAGCCTGTCATTTCGTCTGTAAGTACAGGCGGTGCGGTGGCTGACTTGGAACAGTGCTGTTCTGGTGACACCAAGGTGACAGGTTCGGATCCCTATACACAACATAAAAGCAGGGCCACGGATAGATAGAGCGGAGGGCTGGAAACACTTCTGCAGTCTCTTGACAAGACATAAGGACTCGCTTTAACAACACAGCGCCAGTGCCTTATTATCACTGAAACAAATCAACTATCCACTCAGCATTCAGATTTCCCTGTTTGTGTAATTGCCTTTAACATTTTGTTTGAATTAGAATCTAAATCAGGTCCATAGGCTACCTCTGTCGATATGTCTTACGTTTCCTTCCATCTGCAGACTCCCCTTTCACCTTCTTTTTTTCTTGCAATATGTTTGCTAAAGAAGCTTTTCCTGTAGGGCTTCCCCAGACTGGATTTTGTTGACTGTATTCTCTTTGTGACACTTCAGGAGATCCTCTGTCCCCTGTTGGGCACGTAAATCTATGATTGCAGAATAGATCCCCTGTTGGGCACGTAAATCTATGATTGCAGAATAGACTTGCTGAGATTCAGGTGTTGCTATGATTGCAGAATAGACTTGCTGAGATTCAGGTGTTGCTGTCAGCAGCCATTGGATGGTCATCACCTGGGTCCGTTACCTCCTTAGGGTTGCACATGGTGACATTGGAATGCTGTCGTGCCTTTTTCATTATTAGCTGGAATTCTGTAAGATATTCCGCTCATCACCTGAGTCCGTGTAGGGAAGTGCCTGCTGCTTCCACTGTACTTTTCAGTGTTCAGAATAATGAATCCGTCCCCTGGCATCCTTCAGAGATGACCAGTGAAATGAATTTTTTTCCAGTATCATTAAGAACTCATGAATTAAATATACATGATGTGTTTTTATCCATGAATCTTAATTGATGCTCAGATTGTCCTATCTTTGCCAGTGGGAACTTGTTCAGATTGGCTCCTGTGTTCTATTGACAAAATCTTAGTTTAATAGTTTCCTGCTGTATTAGTACATTTCTGTTGCTTATAACAAAATACCTGGAACTGGGTGATTTATAAGAAAACAAAATGCATTGCTTACAGTTTCAAGGCCGGGAAGTCCGAAGTTCAGGGAACACGTCTGGTGAGGGCTCTGTCCTGGCAGTAATGACAGCAATTCAGGGTATCACATTTCGAAATGGTGGAGCAGAGAGAGACAACCTCTCATGTGCTCTTCTTTTAAAGCCCTCAGAACCACGCCCCTGACCACCATTATTAATCCATTCACTATGGCAGGTTCCTAAAATCTAATCACCTCTTCAAGGCCCTACCTTTCAATTACCATACTGGGATTTCCCACCCTCAACAGTTACAGTGGGGATTTAAGCTTGGGGGGGAGGGGGGAATCCAATCTACAGCACCTGTTTTGCATAATACAAAATGTTCCAAACTCTTCTTATGTACTTTCTCCTCCCAGACCTGGATTTGGTCATTTCCCCCAACAACCCCTTCCTCTTTTAGTGAGGAGTGGTGTTGGGAGAGCATGCTTGGAGCTATCTCTGCTGGCTGTGCTTATTGCTATTGGGTTAGCCACTCAACATAGTTAAGAAATACTCCCTCTTCCACCCCGAAGGGAGGATGAAATACATCATGTGTTCATACCAATGCATCCAATTTAAATTTAGGATTAAAGGCTTTTACTTCACTTCATGCATTTTTTTTGAATTGTGGTAAAATATACATAACAAAATTTACCGTCGTAACCATTTTTAAGCGTACAGTTCAGCAGCACTAAGCACATCCACAGTGCTGTGCAAACGTCACCACCATCCGTCTCCAGAACTGTTTGATCTTCTGCATCCAAAACTCTGTGCCCATTAAACACTAACTCCCCATTCCCTTCCCCCAGCCCCTGAAAACCCCCATTCTACTTTCTTTCTATGGATCTGACTCTGTCAGTGGAACCATAAGGTATTTGTCCTTTTGTGTCTTATTTCACTTGGCATAACATCCTCAAGTTTCATCCACTTTTGCAGCACGTGTCAGAATTTCCTTCCTTTTAAGGCTGAATGATTTTTCATTGTATGCACGGACCACATTTTGTGTATCCCTCATCCATGGATGGACACTTGGGTTGCATCTGCCCTTTGGCTATTGTGAATAATGCTGCTGTTTTTACACGGGTGTGCAAATATCTCTGAGTCCCTGCTTTCACTTCTTTGGGTGTATACCCAGAAGTGGCACTGCTGGATCATACAGCTATTCTATGTGATTTTGAAGAACCACCTTACTGTTTTCCACCATGCCTGCACCATTTGACATCTTTCATGGCATCTTTATTTCAGGTTAACCTCTAGTGTTACCAGCTTGTGGCCTTGGACTCATCTCCAACTGCATGAGGTGGACTGCAAGTGGCTGGCCCTGCCTCTCACCCTCAATACAGTGCCTGATGCCAGTGGGCATCTTGGACATTGTCACCCACATCTTGGGCCTTTCCCCACCTTTCCAGCAGCCTGATTCCCATCTATGGGCGGCAAGGTTGACCCAACTGGTGTCAGATCTGGAGGGCCTGTAGACTCAGGCAGAGGAGTGTGGGGCTTTATGAACAGAGGGCAGGTGCAATCAAATCAGTAAAGCAGGATTTCATGTGCACAGAGGGGTGTGAGTGTCAGAGGGACCGCTGGCTTGGCGGCCAATAGCAGGGGTTTAGTAAGGAGGTGGTTCAGATGCAAGGGAGGCCCTGGGTGAGGATGGTGGTCGTTGTGAGTCCCTCGAGTCCCAGCAGCCACAGTGTGGGGAGAAAGAGCCGTGGGCACATGCATAAGACCCTCCGTGTTCCTCCCACGCCCCCAGTGTACAGGCTGGGGGGTAGTCATCCTGTGTTGCCAGCCCAGAGATGGCACTAGGTTTGCTTCACCTCCTTTGGGTTCTGGGCTGTCCTTCCAGGCTGTCATGGAAAGGTCAGTCCTCCTGCTGTGGAGTCCTTCTGCTCAGCAGGCACACTCCCAGTGTGGGTAGGGTTGGGGGAGGAAGGGGGACATGCTGTAGTAAATGGGACACTGGGTCAAGGCTGGAATCCTAGATTTGAGGCTTCTGTCACTGACCTGTCATGTGGCCCAGGCCAATGCCATCTCTTCACTTCTGTGGGATTCCACATCTCCATCAGGGACTCAGACCCATTTTCCCCCAATAGTTTGATTTGCAGAGTTGAAAAAATCTGGGGGAACCTTCAAATAGGGAGTTGAGTATATTTTGAGTGGGTTGTGGAAGTCACAAAAGAATTTCTCACTCTATGGTTTTGCATGTAAGTCTGTCCCATCGCCCAAGGGCTGGGGAATCCTCACCTGCCTCTTCCATCGGGCTGGCACATAGATGGGGCCTCAAGGAAGGGATGTGGGAGAACTGGTGGCCGGGTGGCCTCTTTTCTACCAGTTTCCTTTTGGGGGAAGCGCAAAGTCTACTGTCTTTCTGGACAGTCCCCTAGGCTTTCCTGCCTAGGCTCGGGCGAGTCATGGTCTTTGCTGGGAAGACCAAGGTACGTGGAGCTTCTGAGCCGAGCCCTGGGCTGCAGGGGCCAGACTGGCTGTTGTGTGTCGTGGTGGTGAGGGGCGGGGATGCTGGCCCGGCTCTGAGGACGTGTGTGATGGCAGGGGCTGGCATTACTCAACACTGTGGCAGTCCTCTGGCTCCTGACAGTCTTGTTCTTTCTTTCTACCCTAATACTTCCGTCGTGGCTTTTTATGCAGGCACCTTCAGTCTCTTGCTCTTGCTCACCTGACTGTGTCTTTGGGTAGCAGCGAGGGAGATGGAGGGTGGGTCCTTTGAATGTGTGAATGCCAAGGTGGGACTCTGGTCCGAGGCTCTGGCCTGTGTCTGCAGCTCTGCAGGCAGCTTTGGACGCATCTCCCATTAGAATTCCTAAGCATCAGTCCGTGGCCTGCATTCTCACTATACCTGATGGCGCGATCCTTTTATTTGGATCATAGTTCCACTAGACCAGAAGTGTTTCCAGGGCAAGAATTATACCTTGTTTCTGGTGGATACTAGATAAATGTTCATTCACTGAGAAGTTAAAGTCTGGAATTCACCCTAAAGTATACAGCATCTTTGGCTCAGATATTCATAACTGCATGAACGGCCCTACTGAGAGGGGGGATCCATCCTCGTGAAAGAGACCTGCAGGCGGAGGTCTAGGGATGAGGGACCCTGAGAGAGATGGGGGGAGACTGAGGAGCAGCCGAAACCTAGAAGGCCAGGAGGCAAGAGAAGAGCACGGAAAGTTCCGGGGTGACTGTGTTCTCTGCGGGAAGAGCAAGGGGCACCTGGAGGGGTACCAGCACGTGGAGGTGGGAAGGGAGGTCCCTGTGGAGATACCTGGGTGGCAGGTGACCGTGGCAGGCACAGATGGGGTGTCATCACCTCTGTTTGATGCCTGAGAACATCAGGGAGTCCCCGGGGTGCTGAGAGGAACTTGGCAGAGCTGGCACCTCATGAAGTCGGAGTGCGGGGTGTAGTGCAGGGTAAAGAGCCGGGAAAGGAAGACAAAAAATGGGGTGAGGTGCCCTTACGTGTTACCTTGTGGAACTCACCTGGACTCGTTCTTCATCGCATGGTGCCCACTGGGCTTCCCAAAGCCCCCCCGCCCCCCGTCTTCATATCCGTTAGTGTTCTGGGCCCCGAGCCTGACCTGTCACCATCGCTGCCTGCCTGACAGGCCTCACAGAAAGGACAAGACACTTTCCTTGGGGAATGTTGATATTAAGCTTAAACACACATCTTCAGGAATAGCGTCAATAATGGGGACCCATTCCCTAGGAGAAGGCAGAAGGGCCATGGGCGAGAAGGAGGAAGAGGTTGGGTCTGCCAGGGAGGGGAGAGTTGGCCACGTGGGCAACAGCTGGTCATGGGGAAGGGAGAGCCCAGTCCGGAGTCAGACCCTGATTTAGAGTTCCAGCTTTGCCCCTTTTAGTGTCCCCTGGTTTTTATGCCCATAAAATTGGACTAGAAGCTACTTCATAGGGTTATTGTGAGTTCTAGGAAATAATGTTCATAACGCATTCAGTAAGTATCTATACATGTTAGCCATCAGTCAACTATCAGTAAATGTTAGCTATTATTAAAGGAAATACTATTTAAAATGGGATCTTTTTGGTTTCACTAACATAAGGGTTAAGTTGAACACGAGGTTGCCAAGTTGAACTAAGTGAGGTTTTATGTTAGAATTTTCCCTCTTTCTCGTTTTTAATCCACATTTGGGTCATAGACCCCATATCCAACCTACTGTCTATACTTCCTGTTAACATAGGATGGCACATTTGCATAAGCAGAGGCTATCTGGGGTTACAGATGCCTGAAGTGCTTCAGAATATTTTAAAGATCCTGCTAAAGGACTTGGGGACTGGTTGTCTGCCTCTAATGAGGTTTGGACAAAAAGAAAAAGTGCAGAAGAGCCACTTGGGTTGAACTCAGAAGGAAGAAGGACCATGTGGCTCGGCTGTGGAGGGTGTGTCTGAGAAAGCTCTCACAGGGGGGGCCTCTGGAAACCTCTGAGAAGGTGTGAGATCCCTTTCTTCCTGGAATTATTTCAGCAGTTTTCTCTGGGTTCAGAATCTAGCATTGCTGATAGTTAATATTATCGGGGTGCTAAATTGTGTTTTCTGAACAGCAGGGGGCAGGTCTGCTGCCTTGTGAATTTCTGAATTTCTGCCCAGAAATGTACCTGACCCAGGGGGACTGCTGGATTCTGAGTGGGTTTGGAGAAGGATATGAAGATGAGGAGGAGTTACATATGAGTTGTGTGTGTGTGTGTATAGTTTTTTTTTTTTTTTTTTTTTTTTTTTAGTGACCTGGTATATACTTCCTGAGCATTCCTTCCACAGCCTGGTTTAATGGGCTGGAACCAGGATCCAAGTTTCTCTGTGCCTCTGTCTCCATGCAGGAGTGATCTGGACTTGGTGTCCAGCTTGCAGGAGCCATATGGGACTGCCTAGGCTTTCGATTCCTTTGTAAAAGTGAGTCAACTGGAATCAGATGCCTCTTAGATCCATGGGCATTGATGATCTGTGAACTTCAGCAAGGGTGAAGAGGTGTGGGGGACATTTTAATGTTTCTACCAAAAAAACAGGAATAGAATATGAAAAACAGGGAAAGTAAAGGATGATTATTTGTACTATAACTCTCAGGAGCAGGGGCCTTTGTCTTGTCCCCATGTAAGCGCCTGAGGACGACGGCTGGGCAGAGGTTTAGACAGCAGAGGAGCATGAAGCCTGGGTCCCCACCCACAGCCGTGCCCAGTTAAGCAGTTTTGGGGAAAGATGCTGGTGGCATTAAAGCCCAGCAAACCCTCTGAATGCTTCGGAATTCCCTGCTCTCCTCTGGCATTGTTCATACTTTATTGCTGGCGACTGTCCTGTGGATGGGAGTTGCAGTGTCCTTTGGCAGGTGAAGAAACCAAGGTTGCGGGGACCTGCCCAAGGCCACAGAGAGCCTGAGGCTGGTGGGACCCACATCAGTCTGGCTCCCTGCGCCGTGCTCTCCCACTCCCTGTGTCAGCTGAACTAGGATCCAACACCCACCCTTCAGGGAATTGAGGCAGCAAGTCCATGAAGGATGCGGCCCATGGGCCTCAACAGCTCTGTCAGGGCTTGGATCCCTTGTGCATTGTCCTTCCCTCTAGATTCTGCTGCCACAGGATGTTTCTTTGGTCCTAACTTTTTTTCTTTTATTCATTTCCTTGCCTCTATTCTTTCCACTCTTGGTCAGCAACCACTACCTGTAAGTTTCTTTCTAGAAGGCTGATAAAAACCATGCCTCACGGAATCTCGCACTGAATTAGCAAATGGGAGCCACACTGGTCAAGATGTGATGGGTTTATTTTGCTGTTACATTTACTCCTAACTTTTATTTATTTATTCTTTTTGGCAGCTGGCCATTATGGAGATCTGAATAATTTTTATTTTTTGTAAAGATGAATACATTATCAGTTAAAAATAGCTAAGAGGTGGAAATAACTCAAGTGTCCATCCATGGATGAATGGGTAAACGAAATATGTCTATGCATATAGTAGAATATTATTCAGCCTTTAAAAGGAAGGAAATTCTGACACCTGCTACAACATGGATGAACCTTGAATACACTGTGCTAAGTGAAATCAGCCAGTCACAAAAGGACAGATGCTGTATGATTTCACTTACAAGAGGTGCTTAGAGGAGTCAAATTTGTAAAGATAGAAAGAAAAATGGTGGTTGCTAGGGATGGGATGGGGGATGGGGAGCAAGGTTAATGGTGCAGAGTTTCAGTCTGGGAGATGAGTCGAGTTCTGGAGATGGACGGTGGTGTGACGGCTCCACGGCAGTGTGAATGCATTTAACACCACCAAACTATATAGTTAAAAATGTTAAGATGGTAAATTCCATGTTATGTATATTTCACCACAATTAAAAAGTAAAAAAATGTAAAAAGAGAGAGATGATGGAGAAGTTTAGCAAGTAGAGAGTAAATTGTAAAAGACCTCTCTCCCCAACACCACATTCTGTTTCCTTCCCCAAAGGTGTGAGCGGTATTAACCGAGAGTTGGCAGAACCCTGGTCCCTGCAGAATTCATTCCGTAAGGTTCGGCTCTTCAGGTTTTCTGTTTACTGTAGTCTCAGTGCCACCCTGCCATCACAGCACAGCTGATCGCTAGTTAGAAGGTGGTCATTGGTATGGAGGTGGAAAATCACATTTTTATAAAGAAAGGATACATTTGATAGTTTCCTCTGGAACACAAATCAAATTGGAATACAAATCTTATTTGTGTAAAGTGAAAAGATTGCCTTTCTGCAGTGACTTCACGCTTAGCCTGAGATGTCTGCCAAGGAAGGGGAAGTTGTTTGTAAAAGGAAAGATTGAACTGCTGGACCTTGTGTCATCAAACATGCTCCAGGAGAACTGAGCCCCAGCGGCTGAGGCCCGGCTCTGTGTGGCTTCCAGTGCGGAGGACTATCACATCACCTGCTTTACATTTAATTTGTAAATGTTTGCCTGGCTAAAGAGTTCTGAGGCTAGAGCAAAAAAAAAGGGGGGGGGGAGGGGGGGAAGTAGAGAGAGAGAAAGAAAAGAAAACTAATCTAGTAAAAAATATAAAATATATCCTGATATCTATATGATTATAATTTGCCTTAGAACTAAAATATAGTTTGGGGGAAGAGTGAAATAACAGCAAAAGATCTAAAAGATGCTTGAAGACAAGGTTAAAAATAGGTAATTCAAGATGGAGGTGACTGATTACCATGTAGCTGATGGACACACGGGGTTCTACTAAGTAGGAAAGCTGCAGAGGAAGAGCCGGTGATGGGGTTGGGGTTGGAGGAGGACGTCGGTGTGGTCTGAAGAGTGAGGACACACATCCTGGGGAAGGTCGCAGAAAAAAGGTGTGCTTCTTGCGCTTTCCTGAAGACCACCACAGCAGATGGAGAGAGCCCCCAAATACAGTAAAAATTTCATCTCCAGTGAAGTTAGGAGACAACTCAGACCCCCAACTATAGAAAACTGCCAAATGTAATAGAACTTCAGGCCACATTCAGGAAGAAAGACCTTGAGTATGAGTTCACACTCTCAGATCTCCAGCTGGGTGTAAATTTCCCTGTTAATAAAATGGAAATAGATCGGAAAGGAAGAGGCAGTGTTTCATTATTTGCAGATGAAAGAATGGCCAGCTTCAGGAGCAGACCTGTAAGACTGTATGGAGAAGGCTGTAAAACTTCACTGAAGTGCATAACAGGAATGAGTGAATGGGAAAAGCTACCGTATTCTCAGGCTGGGAAACTTAGCAGTATTCCATACTCCCCCAAACAATCTATAAATTTAATGCAGTCTCAGGAAACATCCCAACAGGACTTCTTCAATGGAACTTGTCAAGCTGATTCTAGACGTCATGTGGAAGAGTTACTGTACAAGAATATCCAAGATAATTTTTAAAAAGAAGACATCAGGGAGGGAAATGTGCCCTATCAGAAATCAAAACGAACTCAAGTGAAGTGGTGCTGGGCACAGAAGCTAAGGTGGTGACGTTCACCACAGCCCTATTGTGAGCTGCCCTGAAAAATAGCTTGCTGAAGTGCAGCCACAGCATCAGGAATGGGGAAGCCATGATATAGAAAGACTGACATTAGCTCTGGATCCTTTCAAATACCAAGTACAGCTAAGCAACAGTTGGAATTGTGGGCTAGAATGTAAATGTTGTATATCTTTCCGATGCAAAATGAATAAATCCTCTTAAAAGAGGGTCTGTCCCAATACCAAACAGATAACGCTTCCATGAAGAAACCAAACTGCAGAAGAGCACATCTCACAGGGACGTGTTCAGCACACCTGCTCTGTTCTCTCCCTTCTGCGGGGAGGGTTACATCCCCACCCTGATGACATAGGCTTGGCTGTGAGACTTGCTTCGATCGATGACGTGACTGAAGTCACTGTGCTACTTCCAAGCAGAGGCACTAAGAGCCCTTTCATGGTTCTGCCATCACGTCTTGCCTCTGCCATGAAGCTGACATGACCCAGACAGAGATTTCACCTTCAGCCTGAACCCCAGAGTGAAGGTCACATGTAACAGAGCTGTAGCCAGCTTACAGCTGACATGTACTGTGAACAGTAAAAAAATAAATCTTTTCTTGTGTCTGTCTTATTTTCACGAAATTAAAAAAAAATATTGTAAGCCACTGAGATTTGGGGGTTGTTTGTTACAGTATAACCTAGCAACAGCTGACTTATGCACTGCTGAACAGCACAAAAACCAAGCGTAAGTGTTTCATGCAATACTTTTGAACATGGCTATGATATGTCTAATATATCCTAGAGAAACTTGTCTCATGTGTATAAGCAAACAGGTACAAGGATACCTGTTGAAGCACTGCTATTACAGCAAAAATTGAAAACAACCTGAATATACATCAATCAGTGTCTTAGTTCAGGCTGCTATAACAGAACACCACAGGCTGGGTGGCGTAAACAACAGACATTTATTTCTTACAGTTCTGGAAGCTGGGAAGTCCGAGATTAAGGCGCTGGCAGATCTGGTGTCTGGTGAGACCTCTTTCGTCTCTTCTTGTAGGGTCACTGGTAAGCGAATGGGAAAAACATACTCTTTCCTTTACACTCTTACTCAGCAACAATCAACAGAAGATAGAGTCCTGACTTCTGTGACCCAGTATGTGGGGACTTCTCTCCACTAGCAAACAAGCCAGCAATTCTCCAGTGGACACCAGGTGGGTGTCCTCTAGTTCACCTCAATTCCTACACTACCTGGAGATAGCATCAGATCCCCCAGGTTGGGTTTGGTCCCAAGACTTGTCCCACTTCAGATGCCAATTGCAAGCCCAGGCCTCTGGAACTTCTGAGCAACCAGCTGTGAATCAGGGTTCCCACAACCCCTCTTTGGGTTTGAGTAATTTTCTGAGCAGCCCACAGAACTCAGGGAAACATTATATTTACCAATTTATTACAAATGATATTTTAAAGGATATGGGTAAACAGCCAGATGAAGAGATATACGGAGTAAGGTCTGGAAGTGTCCTGAGCTCAGGAGCTTCTGTCCCTGTGGAGTCGGGGTGCGCCACCCTCCCGGTGGGTAGAGGTGAAAACCCCCACGTGTTCACTGTCCAGAAGCTCCCCAAACCCAGGCCTCTTGGGTTTTTATGGAGTCTTCATTACATAGGCATGATCGATTAAATATTGGTCACCGGTGATCAGCTTAACCTTTATAGCCCCTTTCCTCTCCCTGGAGGTTGGGGGATGGGACAGAAAGTCCTGTGACCAGCCCCCATCCTGAAGCTACCTAGGGGCTGCCAGCCGTCATTAGCATACAAAAGACTCTTATCACTCTGGAGATTGTAAGGATTTTAGGAGTTGTGTGTCAGGAGACAGGGATGAAGACCGAATATATATTTTCAGAATATCACCTGCACCAGTCCCAGTCACTAGGGGTCGACCCTTATGACCTAATCTCTTCCCCAAAGCCCCACCCCCAAATACCAGCACATTGGGAGTTAGGATTTCAACATTTGTATTTCAGGGGGAGGGACGCAAACATTCCATTCGTAATAATAAGGATAGGAATAAATAAAATGTGATCTGTTAATATAATGGAAAACTATAAATCAATACAAATAAAGTAGGTCCACTTGTATTAACATGATTAAAACTCAGAAACAAATAGGCAAAAAGGAGGAGACTGGAATGATGGAATACACAGAGGAATCAACTGTACCTGCAATGTTTTATTTCTTCAAAATATCTTCTTATTGAAGCATAAATTGATTATACATATTTGTGGGGTACATAGTTGACTATCAGTACTTGTGTGCGACGTGTGGTGATCAAATCATATTATTAGCATGTTCATCACTATAAAACGTAATTATTCTTTGTGCCCATTACACAATTTCTCCCTAACCTCCCTCCCCTTTTCCCACCTCTAGTAACCACAGTTATGCTCTCTCCTTCTGGAGGTTCAACGTATTACTGTGGTTGGTTGCTTGTTTCTTTATTTCCTTCCTTCCTTCGTTTTTCCCTCCCATTTACGAGTGAGGACATGTGGTATTTCTCTTTCTGTGCATGACTTATTTCATTTAACACAATTTTCTCCAAGCTCATTCTTGTTGCTGCAAATGACGGAATTACATTCTTTTTTACAGCAGAGTAGTATTACGTTGTGTATACATATTACATTCTTTTTTACAGCAGAGTAGTATTCCGTTGTGTATACATATTACATTCTTTTTTTACAGCAGAGTAGTATTCCGTTGTGTATACATACCACATTTTCCTTATCCAGTCGTCCATCGATGGACATTCTTTAAAAATATCTGAAGCAAATATGGTTAAATGTTCCGACAAATGTTTGATAAAGCTGGGTTGTGGGTTCAGGAATGTTTGTCCTTTTTTACTCAGTGGCTGAAATATTTCATACCTTTAAGAAAAAAAGTTTGTAAATGTGGTGTACAGTATGAAGGCATTTGTGTAAATTACAACCCCCCGCCCACAAAAACATACTTATGTTGTTTAGAGGTACATTTATGTGTGTGTATAAAAGGATAGGAATGAATTGGAAGGATATACACTAAAGTTAAAATAGGGGTTGGATAGGAGACGGTGAAGGTGAATAGAGATTATTATTACATTATTCTTTGCACTTTTCTGTAATTCTTAAATTTCTAAAAGTAAAAAATTATAATTAATGAAATAGAAGTTGTCTAGAAAAATAGAAAAATTGTTAGCCACCATTGCTTCTGGGATGGTATAGTGGAGACTTTTAGTTTTCATGAGATGTTCTTCTGTACTGTTTGAATTTTTATAACAACCGTGAATTACATATTAATATATAACCAGACTGGCCTGGTTTAAGTTTCCCCCGGCCAGAGCTCTGTCCCAGTCTTCCTAATAAAGAAAAGGATCAATGAATTAGGGAGAAAAACAATTAGGGAATTAGGGATAAAAAACAAAAAAATATGTAAATGAGGAGAGTTATAATGCAGGGCCAAGTCAAATGATTCCCAAAGTGTGAGGCTTGAAATCTTCTTTTTCAAATACTTCATTTTTGAGTTGTGGAGAGCAGACCAAGAGAGGTGACACTGCTGAGGATCAGCGTCTCCGGCTCTTGATTGCCTCTGGATTGTAAGTCCGGGAAGTGAAGCTTCTGATATTGGGGCAGCGGGCGGACCCCGACCCCCTCATTGGTGGACAGCCCTGAAGGTCACTGAGCAGCCAGTGGTGGCCTTTAGGGGTAGGGGGACCTTCCGAGGCCACATGATGGTGTGTGGAAGGGGGCGGGGGAGTTTAGGGAGCAGCCAGTTCCCGCCTCGGCCTTTCCGTGTTGGGCTTCCTCAAATAAGCCTTTTTTTGAAAGGGTTCTGCAGCTTAAAAAGACAAGTGACAGAAAAATCATGGTACTGAATAATTTATAGACCAAACCTTTGATCTGATATTAGTCTGGATAATTTTTTAACTAGGCAGGACCAGGTCATCAGGTCTGACACCCTCATTTTACAAAGAAGGTCCGAGGCCTAGACAGGCTCTGTGTGCGCTGCCCGGGCCCATGGCGAGAGGGGCACAGCCCCGGCCCTGCTGGCTGTGGGCTTCATCCTTGTGTTGTGTTGTTTTGTGTTCCATCCTCAGAGCTGAGTGAGCCCTCCTCCGTCCTGGGGGATTTGGTGGATCAGTGAGAGAGGAAGACGGGAAGTGCTGGCGATTGGAGCTTAACCTTGGCTTGATTAAGTAATCCCGAGAAACCCCTGAGAGGGAGGCTGTCCCCTGTATAAATTTCTACAGCCTTGTTCCCCTCCCTTCTGAGAGGCATAAATCTCCCCTGAAGTGCCTCCCTAGCGTTCATTCGGGCAATAAAGAGGTCACATTATATCTCCATAAATCTCCCGATGGCCTCCACTGCTGTGTCCTCGTCCGGAGAGGTGGAGGGACCTCATCGCCTCCTGCCGGGCCACAGGCCTGGAAGGAAGTGCCTTCCCTGCAGACCCACTGTCTGGTGCAAGGGAGCTGCCCTGGCAATTTGTTCAGTGTTTCCTTCCCACCTGCCAGACCATGACCAGCTGGACAGGGTTGCAGAGTCCAGCGACACAGACTGGACTGGTTTAAGTTTCCCCCTGCCAGAGCTCTGTCTTCCTAATAAAGAAAAGGATCAAGGACCATACACTCTGAGCCAGGCGGGGGCTCCCTGGGACAGAAGCAAGGGGTGAGAGATGACACGGTGATGACAGGGTGGCCAACCTCAGGAGCACAGTGCAGCTGAGAGCCCGCTCAGAACATGAACTCCCTTTCCCTGTTGGGAGACAAGATGCTTTTATGGGAAAGTGGGAGCTGCCCGACCTCAATGTAAAAGTACCACTACATGAAATGGCGATGGTGCTTATCCTTGCATATTTATTTACTCTATCAAAGAGGAAAGAAATTGACATAGTTCAATATTCAAAAGTACATGAGAGCGTATGGTAATGTGTCCCTGTGCCACCAGGATGCTTCACCGGAGGTAGCTGGTGTTATCAGTTTCTTGTCTATCCTCCTACAGGTATTTATTGTAAAGATAACCAAATCCATATATGGACCCATCTCCTCTTCTTTTCTATGAGATTATCCTATGTACTGTTCCATGCCTTGCTTCTGATATATCAAAGCATATATTGGAAAGAATTCCATATCAATACTAAAGATCTTCCCTCTTTATGGGTACATAGTATGCCCTAATGGAATTAACTGGTCTCATTCTAATGAACATATGAGTTTTTCTAGTCCTCTACTATTAGAAAAATGCCACAGTGAATATCCTTGTATGTAAGCCATTTTGCACAAGTGTCAGCACATCTCTCGGGTAAATTCCTGGATGGGGAATTTCTGGATCAAATGACACATGCACTTATACTTTTGATAACGTACTGCCAAATTGCCCTCCCCATGGGCAGTACCACATCAGCTCCCCATCAATGCCCAGAGTGCCTGTTTCCCATGTCCACCACTCCCAGGACACCTCAGGATGGCTGAGGCTTACTGGGAAGAGGCCTGGAGAGGAACTTTGTCATGCCCCAGTGACTCAGAGAGGCAGAACCAGTGTCGGACTCTGCCCACAGTGCTATTAGCAGGCAGCTTTTGATACGCTCTTCATGTAAAATGTTCAGTGTGGAGGGGCTTGCCCCTTCCTTCTGTGGGGTGGGAAAAGCAGTTGGTGGCTTAGCAGACTCCTGAGCCCAGCGGGGCTGCCCCTCTGTGGGGAGGAGGACTGGGCCCAGGGAGGAGAAAGTGCTTTGTGCTTTTTGTTTGTTTGGAGAAGGGGGGATCCCAGGAAACTGAAGAAATAAAGTAGACATCTCTAATGCTCCGACTCGTAGGCAGAGATGCTTGTTTGATCAATCCTATGGCTAATTTAAGCTGTGTTAACAGGAGCAGGAGATGTTAAGAACAGAGTCATTTAGCTGTCACTTGAACAATTCAGCTTGAGTCTCTGTGCTTCTTACCCTGTTGCCTTACTCAGTCCCCCATCGCGGGGCATTTGGGTTGCCAAAATTTTGCCAGGAACATCTTAAAAATACAAACATTCCCTCTTTAAAAATGTATTCCAATTATTATGAGAGCCGTTTTATCTCTAGCAAGAGGGGCTGGTTTTCAGGGCAATGTGGTGAACTTTTCTATGTACATCCATCTGTTATAACTATATGTACACACACTTTACATATGTGTGCATAATACACGCATATATGAAAACCTCTGGCCCTGCATGGATTGCTCTCACAGCGGACTGTGATGTGCATCCAGCAACACGGCTTCACTGATGGCCTGGCAGCCACGCTGACAGGCGCAGTGCTCAGATTTGCACTGTTGTCCTGGCATTTCTGCTGCCTCGGGAGGTGCTCAGGGGCACTGGGTCTTGCTGGAATCCTATGGGTCAGAGTGCACAGAACTGTTGTGTGCAGAGCTACAGGTGGTGTGACCAAGGGAGAGCACTGTGGAGCTGGGGAGGGCAGGGATCGGTCGGGCCACTCACCCTCACAGGCACAAGCACTTTCAGTGGCTGATCCAGGTCAGGCACAGTGGCTGTAGCTGACTAAGGCCATCAGCCTGAAGCCTGGGGAGCTGGGAGTTGCCAGCATCAGCTGGAGAGGCGAATGTCAGTGTGACTTTGAGCACCACTTCCTGGGGTCTGCATGTACCTTGTCTGGGAGGTGGCGAGTCAGCCCCGTCATATGTCAGGGGTGATGCTGGGGAGAAATGAGAGTGGAGGGGACCACAGAGGCATTGGTTTGTTGGTGATGCAGCTCTCAAGCTCAGAGGTCTGCACAGGGTGGCCACACATCCTGTTTTTAAGTCTGTTGTCCCAGAAAAATTACCGAGGTGCCCCCTTTCTCTCAGAAGTGGTCCATTTTGGATGATGAATTCTATGGAGGGTTAGCAGAAAGAGGAGGGCCACTTGTTGCAGGTTTCAGGAGGTGGGGGCTGCAAGACACAGCAGCTGGAGACACTCATGCCCCTTGCACAGGGACAAACCTCAGCTGTGCACTCGGAGGTCCTGCCTGGAAACCTCTGGACAGCCCACTCACGGGAGGGTCAAGTAGGAGACCTGTGAGGGGACAGCTGGGCAAAATAGCATCTGTAAAAAATAGGTGGGTACGGGCCGGCCCGGTGGCGCACTGGATAGTGCGCCGCTTGGGAAGCGTGGCGGCACTCCCGCCCAAGGGTTCGGATCCCACATACAGACCGGTTCCCGCTCACTGGCTGAGCAAGGCGCGGGAGCAACACCGAGGGTTGCGATCCCATTGCCGGTCCCCGGTCCGGTACGGGGGCAACACTGAGAGTTGCGATCCGTTGCTGGACACGGAAAAAGACAGAAAGACAAAAAAAAAAAAAAATAGGTGGGTACAAGGACAAGAGACTGACCTGAGAGAAAGTTTCAAAAGTAGAACTTTAAAGCACAGTGCAATCTTGGAGTCTTCCCTTGTTTTCTGTGTTGTGTTGCTGCTCTCAGAATGGTAGTCCAGCCACAGTTCACAGGTGGAAAGGGGCCACATGGCCGTCCCCTGGGAGTGTTCTTGGAGCCTGACACCACGGTGCATTCAACAGTAGGGCGGCAGTCTGTTCTGTGTCCTTCATGCATGGCGCCCTGCACGGCACCAGTGGTCCAGAACGTGGTCGTCACTGAGGCTCAGATTTGAATTCAGAAGTACCCAGACATGTCTCCTAGAGCTCGTGATGGACCTCACATATTGGGGAGAGAGGGATCTTTGAGCTGCCATCATGTCCTCACATGTGGGGATTCTCAGAATCTAGTCTTGACAGTGATGAAGGCTTGGAAGCTGTATTAGTCTGTTTCTTTTGCTTATGACAGAATACCTAAAACTGGGTAATTCATAAAGAAACAAAATTCATTTCCTACAGTGTTGGAGGCTGGGAAGTCCATGGTCTGGTGAAGGCCTTCTTCTGGGTGGGGACTCTCTACAGGGTCCAGTGGCAATGCAGGGTGTCAGATGGCAAGGATGGCAAGGGCAAGGGCTGGAGCCCCTGACGTGCTCACTAACCCTCCTTATAAAGCCACGAGTGCCACTCCTACGACAGCCTGCTGAGCCACTAACACATCATTTATGAGGACACAGTCGTCACAATCCAGTCACCTCTTGAAGGCCCCACCTTTTGACGTGGTCATAAGTCTGATTTCCCATTCTCTTAGCACTGCTACAGTCATGCTTCAGTGAGTTTTGGGGAAACGTTCAGCCCACAACAGAAGCATTTCCCAAATGGGCGATCTGAAGAGCCTTGAAACAGGTGTGCTTTGGGGAGCTTCTGAGCTGGGAAAGCAGCACACATGGGTCCTGGGCTTCTAATAACCTGGCTGCTAACATGTCATATTGAGATTGGTTTTTGCCACGGGGAAAAGGTGTGGCCCCCACAGGATGGTCAAGGCATCTGTAGGCAGGAGCTGGTGGACTCCAGTCTGTGGCTAAGGGACAAGCCAGTCAGCCTGGGTTCCATCCCAGCTTTCAGTTTATGATCTCTTGGCCATGGGCAAGACCTGTTTTAAAACCACATGAACGGGCCGGCCCAGTGGCGCACTGGAGAGTGCACCGCTTGGGAGCGTGGCGGCGCTCCCGCCGAGGGTTCGGATCCCATGTGGAGACTGGTTCCCGCTCACTGGCTGAGCACAGTGCGGGCGCGATCCCGTTACTGGTCAGTAAAAAAGACAAAAAAGGAAAAAACAAGCAAACAAACAAACAAACAAAAACACATGAACATTCCTGTATTATCCACCTTGTCCTGGGCCAACTGCCCACGCTGACCCTAGTACGAACACAGACCAGGTGGGTGTGAGTGGACATCTGGGAGTGCTCAGACCTTCCAGAGAGAAGGGGTTTGGTCATAGAGAGGAAAGAGAGATGCTCGCCCTTTTGCACAGATCCTGCAGTGACGGGCACGGGCTGCCTCTTGGGGTCTTGAATCTCCTCTTTCTCTTTGCACATCAGGAGCGTTAACTCTGCACCGAGCCATCAACACTGTGCTCTGGCTCCATTTGTTTAACTTCCTCCTCCCTGTCTGTCTGTCCCTCTCCCTCCCTTTCTTCCTTCCTACCAGAAAGTCCTTGCTTCGTGATTTTTCTTTTTTTTTAAACCTGAGTCACATTCTATAACATCCACCTCAGGCCTGAAGCCAGCTCCTGGTGAACTTTCCTGAATTTCCAAACCTTCCTGAATGCCGGGTTCTGTTCTTTGTAGTCAGAAGCAGAGGCCCCAGAGACTCCTGCAAGGCCTGGGTGTAACTGCTTCTGTTCAGCAGCTAAAAGAGCTTCCAAAATAGGTGCTTTCATGTGTGGGCCCTCCCCTCACAGCCTCCTGTCACAGGCATCTGCCCAAGCCTGACGAAGCCCAGAAGACCAGGGCTCAAGGGCTGCCAGAAACGCTCAGGACCCACTCACTCCTCCCACCCCAGACCTAGGCGCCAGCCAGGGGCAGATCCGGCTGTCAGGAAGTCCAGGCACAATCTCTGGTGAACTTTGGATGGGACATGGGGCTTGAGGCTTGGGACATGGGCTGGGGTTCAGCAAGGGACATTTGGGTGGGGCTTGGAAGGGCTCTGAGCAGGTAGCCTCTGCTCAGTCTGTGCCTTTCCCAGAACCATCCCCTCTGGCCTGTCTTTGTAGCACCCAATAGCTGCCCTGGGTATGGGTAATTTTCATTGTGTTTCTGTGTCTTCCCTTCCCAATAGATTTTGGAGAGATTTGGGACAGCTAAAGATTTGCAGCTGGGAGTGGAGGGGTAGGGGCTGGTGATAAAGCCCGGGCCCCTTGGCAGTCAGTCACAGTTAATAGAATTATTTGTTTTGAGTTATGTGTCCCTCAGCTAGACCAGCACAAGTTTGGGCGGGATTTTGTGCCCAGTTTTCCAATACGTCTGTCTGCCCAACACTCGCTACAGGGCAAGCACAGCAGACGGTGCACGTGGTGGAGCCGCAGAGCCCTGTGTCTGAGTGAGCAGGTGAGCACATGGCCTCTGGCTCAGGTCCCAGTTCACCCTGGCAAGTAGACATGTCGCCTGTGGGTGGCCTGGCACAGAAGCAGGGTGTCCCTCAGCCCGAGCTTTCTCTCCAGTGGACAGGACACAAATCCAGCTTTCAGACAGCACCCAGAGGGTGTGGCCAGCCACATCCCTGGCCTCTGGCTCTTGTCCTTTCTGTCCCCCTTCCTCGGGCCCCTCAGGCCAAGCACGTGGCAGGCAGGTTCCCCAGGGTGGATGGAGCTGGTCCGGGAGAGGTCGGAGTCTCTGCTTTTGATTGTGTCAGTTCTCTGGTGGGAAGTTGGGTGGGTTCTTCAACCTTCTGGCCTACATTTTTTCTTTCAGGAACTTGGGTGGCAGCAGTTTGCCCTAATTCCTAGGAATATCCGTACTACATTGGATGAAAAAAAAAAAAAAAACTTTCTTAAGCTGGGCATGGTTGGAAGTGAGGTTCTCCACCCTTGGGGTTAGGGTGAGGTTCACTCTGTGCTCGGATGGCATTGGTTAACATGTCCCACACACAGCCCTTGGGGTTAGGTGAGGTTCATTCTGTGCTTGGATGGCTGGAGTAATCATTGGTTAATATTTCCCACGAGCAGCAGCTTTGAGAGCTCACAAGTGTCCCTGCCGGCCTTGCTGTCAGCTGGTTCCAGGCCTGTAGCCTCAAACTTGGCCACGTTTGAGAAGAGGTCAGATTCCTGAATCTCCTAGCTGTCTTATCTGTCCTCCCTGTTTCCCAGTAACGCGGCACCCAGGCCCCAGGTTTGTGGCTGGTCTCGCCCACTCTGTCACAGCCGCTCAGCCCAGCCTCCTACAATAATCCATCACTGCCGTCTCATTTGCTGTTTGCAAAGCACTTTACAGCCATTGCTGTGCGTGTCCCTCGTATTTGAAAAGTACTTTACAACTATTATTACAAGTCTTTCCTCCTATGTGAGAGAGGCTGACCCTTTTCCAAGGGTTGGGTTCCCACTGCCTCCCCAGTGATTGGATCACTCCCCGGGGTAACTAGTATGGGGTTTGGGGGGATGCCTCAGTCAGAAACTACACTTGCCCTCAGGGAAGTCCAAAGTGCCTTCACTGTGGAGGAATAAGGATTGTTGTTTCCAAGGCCCACACCAGATGTTAGTCCTGGTTTGGGGGCTCACTACCTGTCACCCCCACCTCCCCCAGAGAAGGTGCTAAACAGCAAGGTTACAGCTTCGGGGGAAAAGCGTAAATGCAACAGACATGAGACGGTAGGACCGTCATTTCCCCATTGTAGATTGGGAGCTGCTTGGAGTGATCAGATTTTTTTTCTAATTTATCAGATTTTTAAAAATAGGCAGTTATGACATGTCAGAACGTTTTTTGTTTGTCTTGTTTTGGCTTGGTTTTTTTTGATAAAGAAAAGTTCACACAATTCAAAGGTCCAATAAAAACTGCTTCTGGCACGACGTACAGGGGCGTTTTGTGTGCTGTGTTTTTCATTTAATATCGCGAGGTGAGCATTTTCCTCTATGGTTACATTATCTTTGTAATAATCATTTTAAAAAGTATGCTGCATCTCATCCAGCAGGTCGGACGGCAAGATTCTATGTTAGAAAATATGGAAACATCTGCAGATTTGGAGGTGTAGTGGGTCGTGGGGAGACGTGGGTGTAGCTGACTGTTGCCTTTAGGAGGCGTGGCCTTTGCCTCTGTCTGGAGCCTTCCCTGGGCTGCTGTCACAACACTGACCTTCTGTCCCCGGGCGGGGCTTCTCTCCAGGGCGGGCTCCCGTGCCTCCCGCCCTAGAGGAGTAGTGTCTGCCACCAATCTTTAGCTCAGCTGGGTATGTTCTAAAACTGAACTGAGTAATGTCATTACTTTTATTGATATTCAGGTCCAGTTTGCCCAACTAGGTCATTAGTCAGGCTCCCTCTTAGCTCCTTTGACATCTATCAGAGTGCTTAAATAGCAGATGCTCAGTAAACGCTCGGTTACAAATATGTATTTGCCACCCTCCAAAGACTACCTGGCCAGTAAAATAATTGCTTGAATGTGTAACCAGTTGAGGCAAGCCTTTGTGCTGACTTCTCAAGGCACGGGAAGGTGAGTAGCCAGCAGAGAGGAGACCTTGAAGGATGGGTGGCTAGGTCCTTTGATACGATTCTGTCCCGGCATATAAAACAATAAACGTGGAGAGAGAGAAAAGGGAATATATCTCCTTCAATAAAGAGGAACAGATTATAAGATTTTTGACTGTGGAGTTTAAGTGAACCAGAACTAAGGAAAGAAGCCAATTTGCTTATCTTTAAAAGGAGAAGAATGTGAATCTTTGTCCATTAGAGCAACATACTGAGATATTTATGAATGAAATGACGGAATGTGGTTTTCTTCAGTAATACAGGACGGGGGAAAGTGGGCGGAGGTATAGATGGAACAAGATTGGCCACAGATTGTTGGAAGCTGTATGGATGGTTAAATAAGAGTTCATTTTAATATTCTGTCCACTTCTAAATACATTTAAATTTTTTTGTGATAAAAATAGAATAAGGGTCACACTAGACTTGGACTGGAAAGATGATCTAAAAAGTTCTCCACTTCCAAGCCAGATTTAGGGCAGAATGCTGTGCCTTGGTCCAATTTTGAGATTGTAGTGCCATCTACTGTTCACCGCAAACACACAGCAAAATGACATTGCCAGCTTTTCCCTCCTGGTGGGGGCTATTTGGTCTGGGGTCCTTATTCTGTGAGCTCTGGCTTTCCTAGCTCCCTCTTGGAGTGAGACCCTTTGCCACCATCTTTACCTTCCATGTCTATAGAAGTTTACAGTTGACAAATTCCAATGGGATCCGTTCTCGCCCTGGGGAGATATAAGCTGGGACAGTTTTATCCCCTGTGATCTATATAAAGCCTGACTCAGAACTTCCAGAAGTCTCTCTCACTCCACACCATCCTCAACAGGCAGGGTTGCCAGGGTGGCAAAGGTTGTGCTGATGGTGGTTCAGGTGGAACGAGCTGGATGGGAGCCACCATTTCATGTGCTGCTCTGAAGGCAGGTGACCTTGGTGGAGGGTGCTCAGTGTGTCCCAGGTGTAAAAATAGCTCTTGTGTGATGGCTGTGCTCTGCTCCCTGGCCTGAGCAAACAGCACCCCACACCTGCACATTGTTTACTTGGTGCCTACTTGGTGCAGACATGCTGCTACCTGATTGCAGGTGCAAATGACTGTTTGTATACCCAGAGTTGGGGGAGGGTCCCCCACCACCCTCTTCTTCAACCTACATTCCCTTAGAGTAGGTAGATGGGCCACAGAAGTAGCAAAATGTGCAAACTTACACCCCAACGCTGGGTCCTGATGGAGGGAGAGCTCTTTAACCACCACCCCTCCGGAGAAGCTCCCTCTTCACTGGAGAAGAATCTACACTTGCTTCTGGCAGTAGGACAAGAACAGTCTGGAGACCAAGGTAGCTAAGTTTATGGACAGAAAATGAGGATGGCGTGGAGTGAGAGAGACTTCTGTAAGTTCGGAGTCAGGCTTTATATAGATCCTAGGGGATAAAACTGTCCCAGCCTATATCTCACCAGGGCGAGAACGGATGCAAGTGGAATTTGTCAACTGTAAACTTCTATAGACATGGAAGGTAAAGGTGGTGGCAGAGGGTCTCAGGTGCACTGCTTATGCTCTGTATTTGACATACCGTTAAGCAAGAAAAAACATCAAACTATGACACAGCAGATCATACAGATATATTGAGAGAGGAAAAATAAACTAACGAAGCCTTTTATGAAGAGCAGTTTGAAAGTTTCAAGAACTTAAAAAGAAATCTAGCTCCTTTGACTCTGAAATTCTACCTCTAGTGGAGTATCCTAAGGAATAACCAGAAACACACAGATTTATCTACAAAACTAGCAGTACTTACAAAACAAAAATTGGAAACTGGATAAAGATTAAGTAATAGTTGAGTGATAATAGTTAAACAATGATGCACTTTACTACGATGGAATGTGATACTGTGCTAAAATGAGACTGTAAAGACTTTCTAATGTGGAAAAATGCTTTGGCATTTGGTATTAAGCAAAAAAAAAAAAAAAACAACCAGGCTCAAAATTATATAGCTTTACCTCAACGAGGCAGAAGTACATGTCAACATATGAAGTTGCTAACGACATAATGGAACAAAATGCTCTTAATACTGGTGACAATCTATGTTTTCTTTACATATTTCGGTACTTTCTAATTTTCCTAAAGTAAATATTTATTATACTTTGTATTTGTATTCAAAGGGAAAACCAATCTTAATTTTGAGAAGGGGAAGAAAAGAGAAAGGAGGTGTGAGCAGGCCTCAGAGCTAGGAGAGAGTCTTGGGCTGTAGACTCTGAGCTGAAGGCCTGGACTGAAATCCAGGCAGGGTTGGATCTCGTGCTCCATGGGGCTCTCATGCTCAGGGATCCCTGCCAGGATCCCTGCTGGGATGGGGTTGGCCAGGAGTAAACTGTGGTCCTGAGCGTCTGTCCCCGCGGTTGAGGTCCAAGCAAGGGCAGCCCAAAGTGGTTTTCCTTCCTTCCAAGGAAAGGACATTATTTCTGTGATCTCTTGATTCTCAGATGCAAGACTGCTGGACATACACAAAGAATTCATCCTCTGTCTTTTCTGCTCTGTTTCCCCACACCCAGTAGATATGTTTGATGACTTCTCAGAAGGCAGAGAGTGTGTCAACTGTGGGGCCATGTCCACCCCGCTGTGGCGGCGGGACGGGACGGGACATTACCTGTGCAACGCCTGCGGCCTCTACCACAAGATGAACGGCATCAACAGACCCCTGATCAAGCCCCAACGCCGGCTGGTAAGCAGGTGCCTCGCCGGCCACGTCCAGCAGCAGCCTGGGGATGGCCACACCTCTCCCTCCTCTCGCCTGCCTTTGGGGCTCTCACCTGGATGGGAGGTTCTCTGGGCTTGAATATTGGCATTCGTGGGTGTGGGCTGAGGGGTTAGGAGAGTGGGTGGGTGGGAGCAACATGGTAATTTCTCCACCTGTAGTTAGCTGGAGCCAAAGGACGTTCCAGACCATTTAATCAACCCCTCAGTGCACAGAAGTGAAAAGCCGATGCCTCCCCCATGGCCACATGCTGTGTCTCCCCAGTGGGACCAGGACACAGAATCCTGGGTGTCAGTCCTGTGGCCTTGAGGGTCTCCACAGTCACACCACCCTGTGAGGAAAGCCAGCCCCGAGGCTGCTCTGTCACTGTTCTTAGCCGGACGCGTAAGGACACCCAGAGCCCAGGACACTTCAGCAGCTCGTGTCTTCCTGGCTGGGGAAGAGCGTGGGGCTGGGACTAGACCCAGAGTGTCAGCTTCTGGCTCCGTGCTCTTTTTTAGTGAATTTGAGTTTAAACAGCACCAACAAGGCTCCGTGTGCGCTGGGCAGCAGAGAGCGTGGAGTAAACCCAGACGCTCCCCTCTACCGAGTTCCTGAGGCCCATTTGGTCTCTGATGCCATCCGGATACATAGCTCCTCACCCACCACCCGTGCCCAGCACCTGCAGCCAGTGATAGTTCCACTTTGAGAAGCAGAAAGGCTTCTCCCTCAGTGCCCAGTGTGTGTCGGGTTGTCCGACATCAGGTCACAGGACTTGAGATGGGTCTTCAGTGCCTGAATGCACCTTCCCTCTCCCGCAGCAGAAGTCGTGTTCTCCTTCACACCTAGGAGGGACTTAGGTGGCGGGAGAAGCAGGTGCTGTGCCTGGTCTGAGACCCCACACAGACCTTCATGGCCACAGCTGCTTGGGTGCCTGCCCTTTGCTCGCGCGTGAAGGCTTTGCCCCCTGTGTTGCAGTCCGCCTCCCGCCGAGTGGGCCTGTCCTGTGCCAACTGCCAGACGACCACCACCACGCTGTGGCGCCGCAACGCCGAGGGTGAGCCCGTGTGCAATGCCTGTGGCCTCTACATGAAGCTCCACGGCGTAAGTGGACCCGGGCCCCGCCACGTCCCCGTCATGTCCCCACCACGTCCCCACTGCTGCATTCCCATTGCTCAGTTCTCACTTGTCTTCAGACTAGAATTCATCTTTCCCTTCTTCACAAAATTACTTAAATTTGGAAGGGAATCTTAGTGACTTTTTTTGGTCTCCTCCATCATTAACATTGTATAAGTGTAATTCCCATTTTATAGATGAGGAAACTATGTATGTATAGATAGTATATAGTAGCATGATATGTACCAAAGGTGGCATTTCCATTTTCATGGATAAAACAACAGCTTGTTCAAGAATAATCAAATTAACATAATTGGCTATTCATGTGGAAAACAAAAATAAACAGATGAATTAAAGGTATTAAATGAAAAACATCTTTGGAAGGAAATAAAATAAAAATACGAGGCAATAAAATACTACAACGAAAATACTAGGCAATAAAATAAATACAATAAAAACATCAGACAATAAAAATACTAGAAGAAAACAGAAGACCTTGTGGATGGGAGGAGAACTTCTTTTTCTTTTCTTTTCTTTTTTTTTTTGTTTGGTGCCTGGCCAGTAAGAGGATCTGAACCCTTAGGCCTTAGGTGTCACCAACACCATGCTCTTACCAACTGAGCTCAACAGGCAGCCCTGGGAGGAGAATTTCTGAAACAAATTTTTAAAACTCTTAAACCATATAAGAAAACTTATTGTATAAACATTTAATGTTAGTGTTATGGAAAGGGACACCTACAGAAACAACCAGGACACGCATACATTAGGAAAAGGGCTGATACTTCCAGAACACAAAGAACTTCTACAAAGCTCCCTATGTTCTGATTTGGAACAATCTCCATTATATAGTATTTTCTTTTTTCAAAAAAGCAGGGTGCAGAACACTTTATACAGTATGGCATCATTTTTATAAATAAAAAGGAAGAACATAACTTATATGTAGTTGCTTATGTGTACATAGAACACCCCTGGAAGAATACGTGAGGTTGGTTGCATGGGTTGCCGCTAGGAAAAGATGTGGGGCTTTGGGGAGCAAGGATTAGAGGGACACTTTTTTCACTGTGACCCCCCTTTGTACCTTTTGGATGGTCCATATGCAAGTCTTGCTTGTTCAAATATAAGTTAAACTAAAACAAAACAAGCAAACCCCAAACAGAGACCCTACAGCCTAATGATTGATCTTCCCCCCACCTCCCCAAATGGGCAAAAAGGTATGAACAGACAACTCACAGAAGCTGCCCAGAAATCCATCAACCAAGTGTGGACATGCTGGACCTCACTGAAAATCAGGGAAATGTAAATGAAAACAACCATGAGATTCCCTAGTTTGCCAATATATTTGACATGAGTAAAAATGTGTGATAAGATCTAGCACTGGCTTGAATTTGGTGAAATAGATAGTGTCATGTATTATTGATTTGTATGTGTATTACTGCATATATTCTTCCTGGAAATTAACTTAGCAGTACTTATTGAGGTTAAAAATACACATATCTTTCGATCTACCAGCTCGTTGGGAAACTAGCCCATAAAAAAATAAAAGGACCAGAGCATGATGATGTTTGAACCGTTTATTGCTGCAGTGTTTGTAGTGGCAAAGACTAAAAATAACCTTAAAGCCTCATAAAGGAACAGTTGAATATATTATGACACATCCCATAATGTGGAATATGTTGGGCAGAAGTTAAAAAATAATAACTTTAGAGCCATATATCTTGCCCTGGAAAAAGCATATTGAAAGTAATATGTGTGGGATGACCCCTACTACAGGTGTTGGGGGTGCACTAGCCACACACACGGGTTAGATGGGTGGACGGACAGGTGGATGGATGAATACATACACACATACCTACATACACAGTACATACATACATGTTTTGAGATTTTAAAAAAATTTAAGAATACATAACAAGCTGTTAAATCCACTTGCCTCATGGGGATAGGATTAATGATGGGGGGTGGGAAGGCTTGTTACTGAGTCTCATGCATCTTTTCATGGTTTCTTGTTATAATAAGCAATAAAAATGGCTATAAATATAGTTAAGAGATTAATAAGAAAATACATATATTAGAATGAAAGTAAGTATATTAAGTACTTGTTGATGGGCTGGCTGTTTAGCTCAGTTGGTGCAAGTGTGGTATTCTAACACTAAGGTCAAGGGTTCAGATCCCCATACTGGTCAGCCACCAAAAAAAAAAAGTTGTTGAATCACTGTAAAAATGAAAACAGAGAAAAAACCTTTGGGAGGAAAATAGTTAAAGAAACTATTGTTCTTCAACAGGGGAATGGTAACACAACTAATAGGGAAATATTATGTATTAATATTATGTATTATTATAGGTATTAAAAAAGATCGTGTCTTCAAAAAGCAAAAATAGAATTACCCTGTGATCCAGCAATACCACCTCCAGGTTTGTAGCCAAAAGAACTGAAGGCAGGGTCTTGACAGAGATACATGTACACCCATGTTCACAACAGCCAAAAGGTGGAAACACCCCAGTGTTCACTGATGGATGGATAAGTAAAAATGTGATACATACAAACAATGGAATATTATTCAGCCTTAAAAAGAAAGGAAATTCTGACACATGCTAATACACAGATGAACCTTGAGGACATTACGCCATGTGAAATAAGCCAGTCACGAAAGGACAAACACTGTGATTCCACTTACATGAAGCTCCTAGAGTGGTTAAACTCACAGATAAGAGGAGGAGGGTGGGTACCAGGGGCTGCAGGAGGGGAATGGGGGGTTGTTTGTTAATGGTTACAGAGTTCCAGATTTATAAGACACAGAGTTCTGGAGATGGGTGGCGGTACTGCTGGAGCACAGTGTGGATGTGCCTGACACTACTAAACGGTACACTTGAAGATGATAAACTTCACTACAATCGGAAAAAAAGTGTGCTGAAGCGAGTGGGGATAGACACAAGGGCAAGATTCTTCTGAAGTCAAGATGGGCTTTCTGAGGGCCAAAGGTGGGGCGGGGACACCTTCCTCCACAGGTGGGATAAGCTGGGAGATGGTGGGTGGGGTGGGAACGCTGCCTCGTCGGACTGACAGCTGAGGGGCAGGTTCATGCTCGCAGGTGTGGGTGCGCTTCTCTTAGCCGGTCCACACGTCTCTGCAGCTGCTGCTGCTTGTCTTCCCATATTTGCAGGTGTGGCCTTCATTAGGCCCACGTGGTAGACAAGCACAGAGCAGACCAGGGGCTGAAAGATTTGGCCTGGCCTGAGAGACCAGGAGTAGGAAGGCACCGTATCTAAAGACACAGGAAAGACACCTGCGGCCTGCTCCCCAGTGCTCATGCAGGCACCTGCCTGGCCCGAGGCTGTGCCTCCCAACGCCACTGCTCATTCATGAGAAGTAGGTGCAGGAAAAGTATGGGACAGTTTATCTCCAGCCCCGGCCCCATGGTGCCCGACAGCCGTGGAAACACCCCCATTTGCGCCAGCCAGTCCCAGTGCAGTGCAGAGCCACTTTCAGTGCAGGGACTGTATGTCTCCACTCCCCGGACTGTCCCAGTTTATGCCCATTTTCCTGGCATAGTTATTAGCAGCATCCTTGTTTTCAGTGTCACGTGTAGATGGTAACAGCTTTGGCAAATACTCTTGCTTGAAATGCCTGCCCTGTGTCTACTGGACAACCTCTTACATCTCAGGCGTCACCACCTCCCTTCACAGCCCCGTGTTCTCCTCCTGCCCAGCCCAGGACAGGCTTTAGTGTGTGTTCTGTTTCCCCCATCACCTACCAGTCCTATTATTTCTACCTGTATGTCTTCCCACTAAGCTGTCAATTTCTGGAGGGAAGGAATTTTGTCTCAAATTCTCTACTTCAGGGTCTGGTAAGATACCCACCATATAACATAGGTGCTCAAAAAGTTTTTAAAAATTGAATTGATTTCCTTCTCAGCAGGAATTCTTGGGGCCTATGCACCCAACCTCTCCCCAAGGTTTGTAGAGGGGTTTGGTACATGCTGCTTTCTCAGTGAGCACATGCCTTGTACAGAGGTAAAACCACATATATTGACTTGTGACCTTTTAGGTCCCCAGGCCTCTTGCGATGCGGAAAGAAGGGATTCAAACCAGAAAACGGAAGCCCAAGAACCTTAATAAAGCTAAGACACCAACAGGTGAGGAAAGATCTGTGTGTAACGTGAGAAAGTTGGCAGCCCTCAGAGTGTGTGAGAATCGTGTTTTCTGAGTCAGGCGGGCCAGCCAGGCTGCAGGGGTGTAACATCGTCCATCCCCAGCTTCTCAGGACAGAACGAATAATCCAGTAAAAAGGTAACATTGTCAGTGAACATACTGGGAACTTCTGAAGCAGGCTCGACTCCAGCTGTGGTCTGACGATTGCCAGTTGCAAAGACTGCCCAAAGCCTGGAGGAAAGAGGAAGTGGTCCCTCTGTCTTTGGTGCTGGAGGAAAGAAGTTACGTGGTCCCTCCTCCATCTTTGGTGCTGTGGCCACCCAAAGTCTCAGTTTCTTACCATTCTCCTTGGACTCATTGGGATCTAGGAGGACAGGGTCCCACCAGGCTCGTTCCCAGCAGATTGATCTGTAGCCGGTGTGTAATCAACATCATGTAGGACTGTGTGCGTTAGAAAGCCCCTTCATAGATGGTATCTCAGTGATCCTTACAGGAGCCCGATGAAAGTCAGTTCATTACCTGCTCTACCAATGAGCAAGCTCAGGCCCGGAGAGTCACACAGCTGCTAACGGGCAGATTGGGAATTAAAACCCAAGTTTTTATGCTTTGGGGTCAGTATACCACTCTGCCTTCCTAATTTCTAGATTAAAAATAGGGGCTACTTACATCCCCTCCCAGGGCATTTCCTCCTCAGCACTCCTACAAATTAAGGATGTGACTGTGCTACAGTCACAGAGAAAATAAATTGGCTGGTCTGATGGAAAGTTTATCTTCTAAGCTAAGGCATGAGAAAGTCAGATAAATTGCCCCTTTCCACTACCGAGAACATGACCAAAGTTCTACTTGTTTAGATGCAGCAGTGGCCTGCCCTTTCCGGCAGGTATATTTCTTACCGGAATTTTCAGCATTTCACACCAGTGGTCTCCGCCTCTCTTCCTGCTCCCCCTGCATATAAGTAAAGCACATTTTATGGTAATTCATGTCCTTACATGTAGCAATCACAGGTAGAGCAGGCTTCAGGTGTACAATCTCCTATCTAAAATTTCAAATCCAGAAAGCCTAGATTTGGCAGCAAATCCTAATCTGAACAGACATGAAGTTATTTATAGTCTATTTATCCCAATTAGTGTGACTATTCATGTTTTGCTATAGGAATATTAATATATTTAATTATGAGGTGTTGTCCCAGACCCTGCTGGAGGCATTCTATGACATACAATATTTGCATTAAAATTTTTTTTTCAAAAACTTTTGAATCCTGAAAGACGTGGCCTCAAGGGTTTGGGATCTGCTACTCCTGCCTCATTTTGAGAATGGTTGCCCTCCACTTGTAGGGACCCAGATTCTCTCCCCAGCAAAGGTAAATAAAGCCATCAGCATAGCCCTATCCTGGCCCTTTCAAAGGGCTGCCGTTCATGTGTCCCTGCCCTGGTCTGTGTGTCCCTGCCCCTGGTCTAGATGTGCTGACTCTGCCTCATTCCAGGTCCTCCGGGCAGTGAGAGTCTCCCTCCCACCAGCAGCGCTTCCAGCACCTCCAGCAATGCCACCAGCAACAGCAGCGAAGAGATGCGCCCCATCAAGACAGAGCCCGGGCTGTCATCCCACTACGGCCACAGCAGCTCCATGTCGCAGGTACACTCATGCCTGCACACGGGGAGGGAGGCTGCAGAGTCCCAGTGGCCAAGCGAGCACTGGAGTGTGAGTGACAGCCAGCTCCGGAGATGGCAGAGCACCACCCTGCTGAGCCAAAAGGCCCCCACCTCACGGCCACTCGAAGCCCTCTGCGTCCCCCAAGGCCAGGGGTGTCTGCACATGCCGTATTTCACACATCTTATCAAGCAACAGAGATCTGGACACACAGATATTTAGTGGCTCCTCTAGGCCACGGCCTTTGGGGGAGTCCAGGAATGGGCGCCCAGCACAGGAAGGAGGAAGACCACACAGCTACAACCTGAGTCACATGCGGGGGTGGGGTGCACAGTTGTGGGAGGCTGGCGGGTGGTCTCTAGACAAGTCTGCTTCCTACTGAGGGGTGGGTGGACCTTGGTCCCAAAGGATTTTAACAAGAGCAGGTGAGGATGGAGGACTCTGCTGTCATGGGCAAAGGATTGGAGACCGCAGATGGTGGGGGGCTGCAGGCAGGAGATCCTGCTTCGTGTGCGTGTCCAAGGAGGGCCCAGCAGTGCTTGCAGCTCCCTCTTGCAGTGATGGGATGGCGTGCCCACGTCCCTTCCCCTTTCCCTCTGTGATTCCCTGTTCTGGAGTCAGGATGCTTCAGGCTTGGTCATGGTCTCCCTTTACCAGCCCCCGCTCTGTCTCTTCTCTACAGTTAATTGAGCAAGGCCATGTCCTAAGGCGCTTTTTACTGTCAGGGAGAACCTGGTCTCCTGGAACCAGGAGTACCAGGAGCCCATTCTGGGCAGGGGGATGATGTCTCCATCTGAAAGCGGAGATGTGATGGTGGTAAGACTAGAGCCCTCTGAGAAACCACATGCACAGACCTACTGGGTCACAGCCCATGTTGTATAATGTGCTCAGAAGCAGACGAGGAAGCACCCAGACCCTTTGCACCCAGATCTCAGAGAGAAGTGATCTTGGTCCCTTTCCTAGGGGTGGGAGCTATCCTGGGGGCATCTGCGTAGGGGCCCCCTCCCCAGCCCAGCCCTGCTGAGCCCCCGCGAGTGACACCCTTTGCCTCATCGCATGCCTTCTGCTTTGCAGACGTTCTCTGTCAGCACCGTGTCTGGCCACGGGCCCTCCGTCCACCCGGTGCTCTCAGCCCTGAAGCTCTCCCCTCAAGGCTACGTGTCTCCTCTCAGCCAGTCGCCACAGGCCAGCTCCAAGCAGGACTCTTGGAACAGTCTGGTCTTGGCTGACAGTCATGGGGACATAATCACCGCCTAACCTCCCCTCCTTCCTGCCTCAAATTCCTGCATGGACCTGGGACTTGGAGGGCAGCAGAGATGGGGGCTCTGGGCTCCCAGGGGCTGGCCTCTGTCTGGGAACAACTCCAGAAGGACCACTGGGAAGAAACTTGAAGTCAACGGCCTGGCTAGGGGATGGGGGTGTTGGATCTTCTCAGATGCCTTTTCAAGGTGAGTTTCTGGAAAGAGCCCGACTTTGACACAGAAGAGCCACCCTTCACCACGAACCACGAAGCCTCTTCCGTGGGTTGGAGACTTCTTCTTCATGCTCTGCCCCCCATCCCGGGTGAGAGACAAGGCATCCTTCTGCCCTGCTTTTTCACCGCTGTGGCCTAGGATGGTGGTTTTCCATGGTGTTCCCGGCACCAGGGGTCTGGGAGTGGGTGGAGGGCAGGGCTCTGAGGCCCTGTCCAGCCTGAATGAGGGCATCTGGTGGACATGTACTTGGACACAGCAGACCCTGTGGGCAGTCCCCGTCCTGCTCAACACTCCCCGGGGGCATGGCATGGCCCTGCATCCCCAGCACCAAAGCTGACCCCACAATGACCAGGTGTCACGCAGATGTTACTGAACGCTCCCCGGGAGACGGAAGGCGGCCGCTGCATCACAAACAGTCCGGCTCCATCAAAACGCCTACCCCGGTTCCTCCCTCTGCCAAGGGCCTCCCCTCTTTGCTCCTCTTCGCCCCCAAGGCCTCTTAAAATAAAATCCCTCCTGCTGTTCCGAGTGATTCAGCTCTGCCTTCAGCCTGTGCGTGTCTCTCCCTCGGCAAAACGAGAGCTCGGCAGTTCAGCCACACAGCACCTCTGGTCCACCCCGGCATCCTTCCCTCACCCCATCCCACATGGGGTTCTAAGCAGGAACAGACATTCTGCTGCCAAAGCAAGGTCGGCCAACACTCATCTCAGCCTCCAGGTCCTTCTGGAGAGTGACGGGCAGACACTGTCCTGCTCGGGGGCTCTGTCCCACTTGCTCTGCTCCTGCAGGGGCTGCAGTCCTGTGGCCATGGGCCTGTTGGTCAGGCAGTGGCCGAGTCCACAGCACCTGGACCTGCATCCATTCCCTTGCAGAAATCTTTGATCCAGGAGGTGAAAAGCCAGGGGTTTTACAATGTAAGTTCAAGGCAGAAACGCAACAAAACAAAACACATGGAAAGAAAGAAAATGGCCCATACGCAGACCCCCCAGCCCTGACCTGCTCTGGAATTCACCTGCCTTCACATTGTTCCGTGTCCACCCGTGATGCTGGGACACACGGAGACTCCACCTTCGTCCCTGTGATCAACAGAGCTGTACTGTGGCATTATTCTGTCTCGCCCCAAATACCGTGCCCCATTCTCAAATCCCACTGGCTGTAGCAGAGAACATCTTTGAACCGAGATTCTGTTTTAATCATTTACATTTCTTTCTTCCCGAAGGCCACCCTCATGTACCCTCCCTAACCCACAAACCTGTTAACACTGTCTTAAGGTGAAATGGCTGTAAAATCAGTATTTAACTAATAAATTTATCTGTATTCCCCTTTCCCTTCTCCCTCAGAGGTCTTCACTGAGAGGTTGCATGTGGCTGTCCTTTCGGGCTCTTGAGCCACTAAGGCCTCCACTGCTCCTAGAATGAGTTTTCTCCCTCTGCTCATTCCTGGCAGCTGGCCAGGGCATCCTCTGCAGGTGGCCGCAGACAGGTCACCTCTGGGCTTTGATTTCCCAGGAGAGGCTTGGACCAGCTGCTCACTAAAGTTCTGTGTGGCCCAACAGATGCTGCCCAGGGACAGGGGCATCTTTAGAGCCTCCTCCGGCCCCTCCTGGTTTTAGGGGTGTCTTGGAGGGTGGCCCCAGCAGCTCTGCCGTCTCCCACTCTTCCTTTATGGTTTGAATCAAACAAGCCCCGAAAGGGGCAAGAGATGCTCCACAGCCATGAGGTGGGACTGAAACTTTCTTTCCTTTATCCATGTTGTCCTCACCTCGTCAGGCTATAGTATTGCTTAACTGCTTCACCTTAAAAGTACGTGGTGTACGGCCGTATCACCCTGAGTGCGCCCGATCTTGTCTGATCTTGGAAGCTAGGCAGGGTTGGGCCTGGTTAGTACTTGGATGGGAGACCGCCTGGGAATACCGGGTGCTGTAGGCTTTAAAAAAAAAAAAAGCAATGGTCCTAAGGCCACCATCTGGTTCAGTACCTGTGGGATGGGATCGGATGAGTGTCATGGTGTCCTGTCTCAGCTGACTGCCAAGCCTACTGGGCAATTGGGGTCATTTAACTTTTCATAGCACCCCTTTTATTTTTCAGCAGGTAAGAACAAAACAAAACTATAACCATTATTCTATTTAATGTCAGAAAAACTTTTAAATTTAGTAAGGAATAGCCAAAAACCTATTAAGGATTTTGGCTGATATCCAGAAGGATGAGTAGCTCCAGTAACTCCAGTAGCAAAATAGATTCAAAACCAGAACCAAAAGCTACCAGGACTTAGGTCGGCCTTAGGAAGGCCATGTTTGCTCTTGATGAAGTCTCAGCTTAAACATTGTCTGCCACCCCCTTTTAGGAAGGGCGTTTGGGACAAAATTATGTGCAGTACCAAAAGGTGGACCTCATTCCTCACTATCACAATTTGTACTTTACCCTAACAGTATAATTCAGCCTCCTTGCCCACCGATGACGTGGCAGCTTCCCCAAACTGAATACACCCTTAGGGAAGGTGGAGCTGCCTGAGTCAGGACACTTATTATCAAAGACATGGCTTCCAGGTGGCTGGGAAGAGGCTGGGCAAGGGCAGGAGTGGGAGAAAGGACAGCGTCTCAGAATAAATGTTTGGCCTTCTCATGGGGTGAGCGAAGTGGCCAGTGAGTGAGTCCATGTAAGAAGTCCCTCACATGACCTTACAGTCACACCTCTGGCCATGACAACACCTTTTGAAGGGTAGGTCAAAGCATTTAGCGGGTGGAGAGAACCAATCCTGAACACTGGCTTTTGAGTGCCTTTAAGGGTGGTGAGCAGTAGCAGATTTAGCTGTAATTATGGTTGGCTGGGGTTGACAGTAATGAAAATAAGTTTATATTTGTCGAGCACACACCAAATGCAGCTAGGGTGGGAGCATTAGGATGGGCTCCCCTCCCCAGAGCCCGCAGAACTTGACATACTGACTTGTGTACTGAGTGTGTGGCACACAGCCATTTGGAAAGCTTGGAGTGGGAGTGAGTATTTTGTTTTCGGTTTGTTTTGTGTTATTTTGTGACATTGAAAACTACTCTTCAGGGCCGGCCCCGTGGCGCACTCGGGAGAGTGGAGCGTTGGGAGTGCAGTGACACTCCCGCCTCGGGTTCGGATCCTATATAGGAATGGCTGGTGCACTCACTGGCTGAGCGCGGTGTGGGCGACACCACACCAAGGGTTGCGATCCCCTTGCTGGTCACGAAAAAGACAAAAAAAAAAAAAAAATACTCAGACTGCATTCCTGCCTTGCTTGAAGCTAGAACACAAATAGGCCATCACCCTGTATTCACACAAATACATGTCATCCCATAACCAAGGGCCAGCCTCAAAGCTTCAGGGTTTAGCAAGGGACAGAAATCTCTGTCATCTGTCTGACCCTTGACACTGCTGCTCTCATTTCAGTTACCGAGGCCTATGTCCTTTACCATCCAGGGGCATGATGCCACCCTACAAGTTCTGGCTCTGGTGCGACTTATATTTCCCCTCCAGATAGCTGCAGCAGTGACATTTGCAAAAAGGCTATTTGATAACGTGAGAATGAAATGATCAAAGTCAAGGTGACATTAAGACAGACCTAGTTTTTCAAAGTCTAGTTTTTTCTGCTCTGTGCATTGCTAGCTCTCTCTGCTGGCTGAAACCTGGAGACTATGGTTTACTTTTACAGACAGCAGTGACCACAGAGCTGCATTCCAGGTTGAGGAGAACAGAGAAGAATCAGAAAAAGCCTGTGAGGCACCCGGTGCTTGTTGTTGCAGGCCCAGGTGGGGAGGTTTTTAGATGGACACAGGGAGGGAACTTCCCCCCTCCCAAGTGAAGGGTGGAAGATGAGATGACCCGCCCACCCCCATCCACGTCTCTCTCTCTCTCACACACACACCCTGGATATATAAGAGGTTTTAACTGAGTGCACCAGCAGTTGCAAATACTTTTCATGTCAACGGGCATCAAAGTTGCAGCTCGGGCCGACCCCGTGGCGCACTCGGGAGAGTGCGGCGCTGGGAGCGCAGCGAAGCTCCCGCTGCGGGTTCGCATCCTATATAGGGATGGCCGGTGCGCTCACTGGCTGAGCGCGGTGCGGGCGACACTAAGCCAAGGGTTGCGATCCCCTTACTGGTCACAAAAAGGACAAAAAAAAAAAAAAAAGTTGCAGCTTCCTGGTCAGTGAATCTCTAATTGAGGAGTTAATTCAGGAGAAGCTCAGTACTAGTACACAACACTAGTTGACTGTTCTCACAGCAAAGACACTAGTCTCCTGTACTGCCTCTCAAGATGAGTTTGGAGGGCTCGCTGCTTATAACACCGAGGTCAAGGGTTCAGATCCCTGTACTGGCCGACTGTCAAAAAAAAAGTTTGCTCAAATGAAATGAGTTGCCATTAGAAATGTAAGAAAATTTGAAATTTATCATTCCTCCTCTGTTCTTTCCCTTTAGAAGTCAACAAAATGTGAAAAAAAAATCCGTTATTTCTAGAGTTCTTGATTATCTGAAACTGTTGAGCTGGGATGGAGGATAGATGTGATAGGAAAAGGCTGCAATAGCAGAATCCTAAAAAGACCTAGGGCCAGGATTCTGGCACAAAGCACTTGGTGATGACACGTAACATGCTTTTCATCTGAAGGAGTTGCTGAATTATCCAGAGAGCTCCCCAGCACTGCTGTCCTAGGACAGGTTGGAAACACTTTCAGGAAATCCACCCCACTTCCCCCATCTGTGATATCCTCAGCAGAGCACCTTTCCTTGGAGAGTTCCTTAAAGTGGCTTCCAACCTAATGACAGCCAAAATGCCCTTTACCAACTCCCAGTCCCACCAAGTTTCCATGTTTTTTTGTGTTATTTTTTGGCAGCTGGCCGGTATGGGGATCCGAACCTTTGACCTTGGTGGGTATTATAACACCATGCTCTAACCAACTGAGCCAGTTGACCAGCCCTGAGATAGCTTTATCTACATACTTTTGGAGTTTTCCTCATTTTTTATAGATCAAAAACATAACTGCATGTAAATTATACCTCAATTTTTTTTTTTTGACCGGTAAGGGGATCGCAATCCTCGGCACTGAAGTGCCCCAGTCTGGTAATTCCAAGACCTATCTTCTTGTCCACATTTGGCCATGGGCTAGCGGTGTGGCTTTAGGCACTTCACCAAGATTGTGAACTGTAAAAGGCTTGCACTGGAGACCTCTGAGGTCCCTCTGAGCTGTAAGCAGTCTGTGAGAGCTAAACTAATCTGAAATTATCCTTGCTGTCTCTATCATCGTACAAGGAGGAGGAGGAGTCACCTTTCCCTTTTGGTCTTCCGCCATGCTGTGAGGATGGTCAGGAAAATGCATACAGAATTAATCCCCAAAGTTGTGCTGAGTTATGTCTAGTGTCTTTGGACCAGCAGCCATGATATCACAGAGCAGAAGGAAGCAACGCCCTTCTGCCCCTGGGTCTCACACACTCTTGTTGGTACAGAGGAAACCTCAGGAAAATGCTCCTGTGGAGATTCAAGATTGATGCTCTCCATGTGGAAAAAAGTACCTTTATTGTGACCCAAGTAATGAGGTTAAAAATGGCGTCAGAGGGCCGGCCCGGTGGCGCACTGGATAGTGCGCTGCTTGGGAAGCGCGGCGGCGCTCCCGCCCGAGGGTTCGGATCCCACATACGGACCGGTTCCCGCTCACTGGCTGAGCGAGGCGTGGGTGCAACGCCGAGGGTTGCAATCCCGTTGCCGGTCCCGGTCCGGTACGGGGGTGACACTGAGGGTTGTGATCCGTTGCCGGACACGGAAAAAGACAAAAAAAAAAAAAAAAAAAAAGGGGGCAAAAATTATAAAACCAGGGAGCACAGTCCCTCAAAGTAGCCCACTTGGAAAACAACTATTAAAA
>NW_007727438.1:171855-191197 GCF_000696425.1 Galeopterus variegatus
GGGGACACTGGGGGTTGTGACCCGTTGCGGGACGCGAAAAAAAAAAAAAAAAAAAAAAAAAAAATGGTGTCAGAAATTATACATCCAGTGAGCACAGTCCCTCAAAGTAGCCACCTTGGAAACCACTTATTGAAATGTTGCAGCCATTGCAAAAATACATGTTGGTGCTCCTTTAGACACTGTCCAGAACTTGCTCACGAGCACCCACAGAAAACCAGCTTGTTTCTTAGCCACATTTAGTTTGGGGCCCCCGAGTTACATCACTTGTCCAATTTTTGTCATCAGTCTTGATTCTAAATTCCCCTTCAGAGAACAGAAATTTGCCATCAATAAGGAGCTGCTGGAGAATGGCCTGTAGGCTCTGAAAATGAATCCCAGGGAAGGCGGCTCCATGGGGACTATCGGGCCTTCTGTGGTAGCTGCACCGAAGAGGACAGTGTGCTGGCCTTCAGTTCAGTGTGTCCTCAAATCTATCCAGCCACCTTGATCTCTGCCCTCCCCACACAACTCCACTGATGAGAGCTGATAGGGACTTTGGGTCATAAATTGGAACACCTCTAAAGCTTCCCATAGGGTTCCACATAGAGAGCATTCAGAGTAAGTCATTTTGACAATTTGGGGCAGTGTTTTTTAACTTCTGGGGGTCAAGACATCTTTGAAAATGTACAAAAGCTGCGCCCATTTTCCCCAGAAAGGCACACATAGCTTGTGATTTTGTACACCACTCACCATTTTAGGGGTTTTGTGAACTCTGGAAGTTTCTCCATATGCCCCAGGTTAAGAATCGCGGCTCTGAGGCTGTGGTTTAGTACAGAGCTGCAAGGCTGTGTTTGTCCAGCTGACCAGGTCAACTCCAACTACGGTGTCCTGGCACTTGGTGGGACAAGTTGAGTCCAGCGTACCTGGTTAGCTACGAAGCCAAGCAATCGAACAGTCCCAGGGCAGCTGTCTAGGCCCTGAAGCTGCTCTTGGCTTCAGGGATGGGCCCAACCTAAAATCTAGCTGTTTGCATTATTATCCAAGGACAGAGCCGGGGAATTTCTGTTAACCCCTACCTTCCAGAAGGGTACAGATCTGGGCTTTATGGGAGTACAATGGGCTAAGGATTTGGGAAATTAGTTTTGCTAAGGCTTCCAAAAGCTGGCCTGGGACAGATGAATGAAACAGGAAAAAAAACATCCTGCTAAGAAAAAGGAAGCCTGGATTGGGACAACATGTCTGACTTATTCACAGATCATGAGGGTCACAGGTCATCTGGCCCAAACCCTCTTGACCTGCCACCATCGAGGGACCTTGCCGACAGCCACAGAGCTGGTGTGAGGAAGCATTCACTGACCACCTGGCCTCTCTAGGAAGGCCCTGAGATTGACACAACGCACACTGCCTGTAGTTGATGCTTTCACCATGTGGGGGCGCCCACACCCTCCTCTCCCTTTCCACCTCCAGTGCAGCCCGTGTTCTCAAGCCAGCAGTTTCAGATGACCCCAAAATTCTGCTAACAAAAAGCACCTACTGCTAATTCAGCACTACTGCATGTCAGACACTGCTAGTATCTTTATGTAGCCACAGAAAACAGTTACGTGTCCTTACAATCATGTTTCACACAAGAAGAAGGTACGGCACATGGATTTTAAGTCCCTCCTTGAAGGTCGCACAGCTAGTTAAATGCACAGTCAGGATCCAAACCACATCTATTCGACTCCAGAATCTGGGCTTTTATACCCCACCTCGTCCTCTCCGAAAGAGTGGAAACCTACAAGCTGGAGAGCCCTCCTCTGCCTGGGTCTAGATCCCAGTCCCCGGGGAAGAGTCTTTAATGTCTTCGTAGAAGTTGAGGAGAATCCTTGGTTCCAAATCCTCCCAACTTATACACGATGAAAGAAGGCCCTAGAGACATTGGGGAATATGGCTTACTGTCCACGGCCACACACCCCAAAAGGGGGACCACTGGAAGAGACCTAGAGGCTCACTCAGCCCTCCGTGTTCCCGAGGTGCCTCTAGAGACACCCAAGCTCCCGAGCTTCTCTTTCACTGGCAATGTGATTCCTGGACCTTACTGCTGTTCCTTCACTCCCTTTCTCACTTTCTTTAGAATGATCATGTTTTAATCTATTTCTGTGGCCTTAGAAAGCTGGGCACTGATCCTCAGGCTCCTGCATACTTGGGGGCACCCCAATCCAGAGGCAGACAATAATAATCACTAAAATGGATAGTTATATCCCAGGCCCAGTGCTAAGAGGTTTATGTGAGTCATCTCAGTAAATCCCACAGTAACCCACTGCTGTAGGCATTTCACTCCATTTTACAGGAGAAGAAACTGAGATACAGAAGGGGAAGTCACTTGCCCAAGCTCTCTAGCCCGGGCCTCTGCTGTGGGAGCAGTTCTTTAACGAGTGACTCTTGAGCTCTCTGCTTTCTCCAGGCTGATTCCCCAGCCAGATTGTCTTAGAATGATGGCTGCATACACTTACAACACTTAGAGCACAGTGTCGAATGAATGATTAAATATCAGATGGGAGCACGGTTTATGGGCGTTTCCCATCTAATATCTCATTTAATTGTTCATTCAACAAATATCTATTGAGTGCCTGCCAGCTGCCAACACTGCTCTAAGTCCTTGCTGCTCAGAGCGTGCCCCCTGGACCAGCAGCAGTGCCTGGGAGCTTGTTGGAAAGGCAAAATGTCAGGCCCTGCTACTGACCTGAGTCAGAATCTGCATTTAAACAAGGTTCGATTCAGATCCTTCTGCTGGCCAGCTGCCAAAAACAAAACCCAAAAAAACAAAAAACCCCAAGGTTCCTAGGTGATTCATATGCACAATAAAGTTTGAGAAGTGTGCCTTTATAATATTTCTGTAATACCATGAATTAAGACATCCCCTTTAATGAAGAGATTCAGAGACACTGTGACCTGCTTGCATTCCCACAGCTAACTATGAAACAGCGTATGTAGACAGCTCACAGCCGGGTCCTGCACAGTGTGTGCTCAGTAAACAGTATCTATAATATACATGAGGGAGCCAGGCTGGAGACCACTGGGACTGTCAACTGCACAGTCCTTGGCCTCAGGAGAGCCCTGGGGGTACCAGGCATTCACTGACCAGATGAGACCAGCACTGTGGCTATGGCTTCCCTCCCAGCTCTGCCAGTCTAAAGAAATGGGAGCTCGGGGCTCCAGCAGCTACGTTGGGGGGGAGCCTGACCCCACAGCAGGAGGCACCCTGTGGGAGGATGTTATTCTCCAGAAAAGTCCAGATATAGAAAGAGGGGGTCCAGAGGCTCTCTGAGGGGTCCCTCCTGCAAACTCCATGCCCTCAAACTTCATCCCCTCTGCCTGCAGGGTTACCCTCTGTGCGGAGGACCCCCCGTACCGGCCTTCCTCTCCTCACTTCCTGTCCCTCCCTTCAGCAGGTAGGCACTGTGGGAAGGCCACCCGGCCTGCTCCCTCTCAATCAGCAGGACGCAGGCATGTCTCCCTGTGATGGTCGAGTCCTCCCCAAGGCCCCCCGCAGCCAGGGATCCAGGGCATTACCTGAACACCTGCTCAGCACGTCCCCAAACGTCCTTGCTGACGTCCTGGAAGGTGCTGGCTTTCCATCCTCCTCGGAGAACTAACAGAACGTTCTTATCTTCAAATAGCCTATTTACCTCTTCTATTCTTCAAACAAAAATTAACACACAAATATTTTTAAGCAAAATTTTCTTACAGTAAAAATTCAAAATAAATTTAAATACTATAAATACTATTTAAATACTATAAAGTAAAAAGTCCCACCCTTTAAAAACTTAACTTCCTGACAACCTGCGTCCTCGTCACCATCTCTTCACCCGTCTGACCCCGCTGGAGTCATCCCCGCCGCGACTCCACGACCGCCCTCCGGACCTGTCCCCGCAAGTGGCCGATGCTCCAGCGTCGCCTCCTCCCCACTCTTCAGCCCCGGTCTCCGCCCTTCTCCCACCGCCCCCACGACTCCGGATCCTCGGCCGCGCCCGGCCCCCGCGCCCTCGGGACGAAACCCCCCGCCAGCCCCGCCGGGGGCTGAGCCCGCCTCCTGCGCCCCCCGGGACTAAGCCCGCGCCCCGCCCGCCCCAGGAAAGCGGTCCCCGCCCACGCCCGGGGGAGGAGACTCCGCGGCCGAGTCCGCCCCGGGGACCAGCTCCGCGCCTGCGTCAGCCCTGGGGGGAAGCTCCGCGCAGGCCGAAGAAAGGAGCTAAGTCAACGGCCTCTTCTACCCGTTTGTGTCTGCAGGGATGCCGGAAGGGCCATCCGTGAGGAAATTTCACTACTTGGTCTCCCCCTTTGTGGGCCAGCAGGTGGTCAAGGCAGGGGGCAGCAGTAAGAAACTATACCCAGCTGACCTTCAGTCTCTGTGGCTCCAGGACACCCAGGTGAGATCATTATCCCTCCTCAGCACATCCTGCACCTCCCCGAGGCTGCCACTTCCATGAGGCTGAGAAGCCCACGTTTGGCCCCCACAAGCCCTTTGCAGGGTGGTGTGGCTGAGCCAGAGGTGGGTGTCTCCGTGGGCTGTGGGTCTGTAGAGAACACAGGGCTGGGGGGCGAGGACAGGCGCGGGGCGGGCGGGCCGCGGAGGCTGTCCCGGGCGGGCGCACGGGTGGGCGCGGTCACTGCGACACTTTTCGGCGCGGAGACGCGAGTACAGAGTGATCCGGAAGCGTCTGCTGAGGATCCCTCAGCCCTGGTCTGTGGACCGCGGCGCCTCCGCGCGCGTTTCCCGGGAGGCCCCGGGGACCCTCAGTGCCGTCTCCACGCCCGCTTCTCCCCCCACCCAGTCTCCGAGGAAGAGCCGGGAGAAGCGGTCGCTGCAGACTGTCCCCGGGAGTGGTGTGCTCCGGGAGAGGGCGGGGACCCCCCTGCCCTCCCCGCAGGCCCCTGTGAGCTGAGGGGCTCCCGGGGGGCCCGGCGTCCTCCCCAAACCTGCGAGGCCCCTTCCTGGCCTCCTCTTTCAAGGATGTTCCCCTTGTCCGTGTCCGTGAAAACACGGAGAAGAGAAGTGTCCGTGCGTGGAGAGGTTTAAGGACCAGGCGCACTTCAGGGCAGGCTTCTCCAGGCCGGGCTCCGAGAGCTGGTCCAGGTCCTCTCCTTCCAGACGGTTCGGCAGGATTCCCTCTGCAGTGTCTGGAAGGTCTGATTAGGGGAAAGATTGCCATATTTCAGCGAAAGGCATCCCCTTTCCATAATTTAAGAAATGTTACTTATTTGGGGGCGGCTGGCTGGTGTTTTTGAGTCACTGAAGTAAAAGCTCCCACCCTGCCAGGTACCTGTCCAAGTTTCACTTTCACCTTGACTCGTGGCCAGTCGCGTGTCGGGAGGACATGGGTGGTCCAGCGGCGCGCCCTGGGCGCACGGGGTGCAGACCACTTAGACAGCCTCGGACAGGCGGCTCTCGGGGGACCTGGGTGATTTGGGGTGGGGGGAGAAGGCGGCCCCAGACAGCCCTGCATCAGCGTTGACCCGAAATCACAGTTCTTTCTCATTTATCGGGGACGATTATCTGCGGTTAAGCTCGATCCGCTCTCCCTGCTCTAAGCCCATCTGGCCAGGTGCTTCTGAGCTCTGTCCATATTGTGGTCATCTCACACATGTCTCCCCTACTCGAGGGGTGGCCGTGGGAGGGCCAGTCTTTGTCTGTGTCTTTGTGTCCCTTACAGCCTTTTGCATGGGGTCCCCTAAAAGGGGGAAAATAAATCGGCAGCAGTGGGTTGGAATGACTCTGTGGGGGCGGAGGGAGGATGGAGAAAAAACAGAGATGACTTAGGGGCGCACGGTCCAGGTAGAAGGTAACAAGGGCCAGTTCCCAAGTGGCAGCTGCCAGGGGACTGAAGTGCACGGCTCCCTTGATATGAGACCTAGAAACCTGTTGGTGCTTAATAAGTGTTTGCTGCATGAAGAAAGGCGGGAGGGGCTGGCAAGAGAACCCATTCCTGCACAGCCGGCTCACACCTGCTGCTGCTTGACCCCTGTGATCTGACCCCACCACCCCCCGCCACACTCCCTTTTTTCACCTTATATAGGAGTTGCTTGGAGCTTAGCACCCTCCAGAAATGCTGGAGAGAAAGGAGCTAAGTCAACGGCCTCTTCTACCCGTTTGTGTCTGCAGGGATGCCGGAAGGGCCATCCGTGAGGAAATTTCACTACTTGGTCTCCCCCTTTGTGGGCCAGCAGGTGGTCAAGGCAGGGGGCAGCAGTAAGAAACTATACCCAGCTGACCTTCAGTCTCTGTGGCTCCAGGACACCCAGGTGAGATCATTATCCCTCCTCAGCACATCCTGCACCTCCCCGAGGCTGCCACTTCCATGAGGCTGAGAAGCCCACGTTTGGCCCCCACAAGCCCTTTGCAGGGTGGTGTGTCTGAGCCAGAGGTGGGTGTCTCCGTGGGCTGTGGGTCTGTAGAGAACACACACACAGGAGCTGTGGAGACCCTGATTCAGAGTCTGCAGTGATGCTGGTCTCTCCAGCTGTGCCTGATGGGTGCCTTGGGCTGGGAACATGTTTGATCCCATGGACCAGCAGGGAAGTAAAGAAAGAGCCGAGCCTTCAGATCTGGGTTCAAACCCGGCTTGTCTTAGCCTAAGTAGAAGTCAGAAGTCCTTCGCGGGCCGACAGGGCTCTCTGTGGTCTGACTCTTGCTGCCTCTCTAGCCTTCTCACTTGCCCCAAATCTGTCTTCCAGTCATACTGAACCACCTGCAACCCCTCTGACGGTCTTCCCGTGGTTCTGAAACGCTGGTCCCTGTGTGGGCAGGTCTTCCTTTCTCTCCCAACTCTTCCTCTGTCCCTGTCCCCTCAATTTACTGTGGCGGTTCCTAGTCTTTCTCCTGGATTCTGCTTAGCCCTTACATCCTCTCAGAAGCCTGTCCTGCATGCTTTAGGCTGGGTGAGAGACTGTGCTGCCGTGGCATCCTGTCCTTCCTCCTGTTGAGTGGAGGAGGCAGCGACTGTGTCCTCATCAGTACTGTGCCCCAACGCTCAGATGAGTGCCCAGCATGTAGGAGGCACAGGGTAAATGTTTGCAGAGTAACTCAGGGGGCTCAGCTGCCGCTTAGCTGTCTGCTCTTAAACAAGTGACTTAATCTCTTAGTTCTTGTTTCTTCAGTTGTGGAATGGGATAAGCCACCCACCTGTTAAAACTGTTGTATTAGGAAGACTTTATATCTGGCACATGACAGGCGCTCAGTAAATATCAGCTCTCTTTCTTCCACCTTGCCCTTCCCACACACCTTCCCTCCCCCCACTGGTTATGAAACTATTCTTAGTTAGAACTGGAAGGGTCTTACAGACATTCACCCATAGTTTAGGCTCAGAGAAGGGAGTACATAGACCAAGTTTAGGCAGCTAGCAAGGGGCAGACTGGAGGCCAGGCCTGACCTCCAGATTCATGGCCTCTTTGTACAGACTGTCCTGTGAGGTTTGCAGGGGTAGGATTATGTCCTTTGTCTCTGAACTCCCAGCACTTAGCATGGATTCATCATGTTGTAGCATGTGTCAGAATTTCCTTCCTTTTTACAGCTGAATAATATTCCATTATATGGATAGACTACAATCTGCTCATCCATTCATCTGTGGGTGGACACTTGGGTTGGTTCCATCTTTTAGTGACTGTGAATAGTGTTGTCTCCCCTTTTAAATATTAAATTCCTGCGGAGAAGAATAGGAAGGAGACTGTCTTAGTCCGTTTTTGTTGCTGGAGCAGAACATCACAGACTGGGTAATTGATAAGCAATAGAACTTTATTTGGCTCATGGTTCTGGAGACTGGGAAGCCCAAGAGCGTGGTGCCGGCACCTGGTGAGAGCTTTTGCCCTGTGTCATCCCATGGCAGGAGGCAAGAGTGAGCAAGAGATCCAGCTCCAGCTTCCACTCTTTCATAATCGACAGTCCGTTTGTGAGGTGGAGCCCTCATGGCGGGTCACCTCTCAGAGGTCCTGCCTCTTGACACTGTTGCACTGGAGATCAAGTTTCCAACACATGCCTTCTGGAGGGCACACTTAACCTTAGCAGAGACTAGACTGAACACGCTGCCCGGTGTGTTGAATAAGCTCAATTAACGGTTAGTGAGTTGAAGTGACTGCAGTGTCACAGGAACGTGAGCGAGGGAAGGTAGAAATTGCTATAGTTGGAGAGAGTGCAAGGGCATTTTTGTCCTGGTAAATGTTTTGATCCTGAGGGACATTTGAAAAATATTTTAATCAGAATTGTATCCACATTGGTGAATTTACACCGAGAAAGTATTTTCTGGAGCTATTTCTCTTATGCCCACCTAATTCCTTGCTCAGATTTTTATGTAGCTCAGATAAACTATTTCTAATATGTGGCAGAAAACAATCTGAGCTAAGACTTGCAGATAAACTATTCTGGAATTATTTTAAAAGGTAATACCTTTTTGTGGAGAGGATTTCAAAAGACTGCTATAGTTGTAATTTTTGTACTAGTTGACAAACTGAACATCATATCGGAACAACAGAGATCTCAAAGTGTACCTTTGGCAGTCAGTAACGTAACAGAGGCATTTCCAGTATTAGTGCCAGATGTTTTGGTTTTAACTCTCGGAAAGACTGCCTGAATCTCAGGTTGTGTAGAACAGACTTACCTGGGCATGCACTCCTCATGTACCAGGAGATTGCAATATGAAAACAGACTGCAGGGCAGCTGGAACATTCTTTTACACAAATTTCCTGTTTACATTTTCTTTTACTAAAATCATTTTCATTGAGATGAGCTGAACTCTTTGTCTTAGACATTTTATTGGTGTTTTAACCCAGTTTTTAGGTCAACATTCAATTTTTTTTGATTATAGCTTTTTTTCTCTACAGATTTTTTTTTTTTTTTTTTTGGGTGGCTGGCGGACATGGGATAATAGCTTTTATTTTATTTTTGTGAGTTCTCGTGGCTGTTACTGTTATCAAGTCCAATTTGCTGAGGGGGGTGGTGGTATGGGGTAACGACTTTATAATGTGTTCTTTAGCTGCTGTGTGTGTGTGTTTTTGTGTGTATGTTTCTAGCAAAGAATACTGTATTATGAATTGAATAAAAGAATGACAATTTGCATTTTTTTCATAGCTAGTCCATGAAAAAAAATTGAGAGCAATACCTCAGGTGTGCCACGGTGGCCCTACTATCTAGCATGGGTCTGTTTTGTTGTTTATCTGATTCTTCCACTTGGTTCCAGTCACCCTGAAAACCATGTGCTAACTGCCCACATCACTGGAACAAAAAAGCAAAAGGCAGGGCCCAAAGACACAGTTGGGTACCTCAGGGGAGAGGTGAGAAGGAAGAAATGCAGGAGGATCAGTCTGCAAACCCCAGTTCCCATCTGGGTCTTCAAGTCTTAGATCCATCTTCATCTTTCTCTAGGTCCATGGAAAGAAGCTATTCCTTAGGTTCGATCCAGATGAAGAAACAGGGCTCCCTGGCACCAGCCCCCTGCCAAAGCCTGTAGGAAAAGGAGCACAGAAGGAAGAGGCCACAGACCAAGAGCAGGCCTTGGGGCCCAACGGACCGATGGTCTCCAGTGGACCCTTGCAGTCCGTGGAGCTTGTGGTTCCCAGTGAAGGTGACAGTTTGGAGTATTTGGGGGCAGATACCCCTGCAGCAGCTGCTGAGAGGTGGCTGCAGGTCAGCTTTGGTTTGTTTGGCAGCATTTGGGCGAATGAGTTCTCCAGAGCGAAGAAAGCCAACAAAAGGGGCGACTGGAGGGACCCTGTTCCAAGGTAATGCTGTGGCTGCCTGGTCTTCACAGGGTCTGCAGCGTTCACCTGCCCCCACCATGTGGGGTTTGGTTCTGGGCTGTGGGATCACACCCAGGTGGATGTCCACCCTGCTACCTACGACCCTGCTGTCTAGGGGAGAGAAGATGCTTCTGTATTTACCCATCACAGAAATTAGACTGTAGTCACTCTCAAAACAGGAATCCTGACACCCTGGGGGGTCTTGGAGAAGGAAGAGCTTTTCCAGCAAACGTAGCATGAGAGGGCACATGGTCTCTGAGGAACATTTATGGCTCAACTAGTGCATGCTGAATTTAGGGACAGGATCTTCTCAGTTTTCAATCTGTGAATGTTGAGAAGAGTATCTTTGTGCGTAAAACTCTATCTGCGTTTAGGATTATTTCCTTAGGGCCTATTTCCAGAGGAGTAATCGGTGGTCGAAGAGAATGACTGTCCTTATAGCTGCACATTTTTATGGGCTTATGAAAGTGCTGGCTTCACGGAATTGTTACTGACAGTGGGTTGTTTGTGTATTTTTTAATCAATTTGTTGAAGCTCTTGGATATGAAGTCTATTAACCTTTGTGATATGTGTTGCCAGTACTGTTTCAAATCTATCCTGTGTCCTTTGACAGTCTCTATGATGCCTTTTGGCATTTGGGATTTTTAATTTTTATGTTGTCAATGGTCCGTATTTTTATTGATTGCTATTAATTTTCCCCTCTTACTAAAAGGCTTTTTCTACCCCGAGTCACAGGACTTCTATTTTATAAAGTTTATTATTTAAAAAATTTGTTTAGAGCTATAGTCTTTATTTATGGTATGATGTAGGGACCTTAGGATGCTTTAGGCTATAGAAATAACCTATGGCAGCTTAAATGGTGAGGAGGTGTTTTGGCTCACATAACTAAAAGTTCAGAGGGAGGGTGGACTTTGGAGTTGACCAGTTCTAGGTTCTGCCTTCATGTTCTTGTGATTCTCTGGCTCTGCACTTTCCCACACGTTGGTTTTTGTCCTTAGATCAGTAAGTAGCAAGAGGCTACTGTGATTCCAGGCTTTATATCCACACGAGAAAATACCCAGAGAAGAGAGAGTGTCATTTCCAGAGGCTCAGATGAGCAAGGAGAGCTTTCTCAGACCCCCCAGCAGACCTCTCGTTGCCTGGAGCTGGCCCATGCACTGCTGCTGAATTGGGCACCAGCCAGAGGATTTGAAATGCCCTTCCACGAGGCAGGCTCACCCCGGGCTTTTCGTGTGTGTCATCTCAGATGTCACATTTCATGCCCCTACTTTTTAATCTCTTATCAAGTTATGTCTCTTTTCTCATTTTTCATGTTTTCCATTCTGCTTTGTCCCTTTTTTTTCTTTATTAGGCTTGCTTGAGTTTTATCTTCTTTGTTGCTCTTTCAAATAAATAGTATTAGCTTTACATACTTTTCCTATGTAGAAGAGTAGCTCCTAATTTCCGAAGGTTTGAGTGTTTAGGGTCATCTTTTTTTTACTTTTCATTTTAAAACTGTTATTGGATTATGATCAGAGACCGTAACCCATAGATTTTTCTTCTTTTGGCATCTGTTAAGACTTGTGGCCAAACACGTAATTGGTCTTTGTTCATATTTTATGTTCATAAATGAACATTGTGTGTTCATTAGGAGTAAAACACTCTGTAAATGCTAAGAACAGGTCATTGCTTTGATAACTCAAATTCTCGCTATTCTTGCTTATTTTTTTGTTTACTTAATATGTGAAACTTGAGAGGAGGACTGTTGCAATCACCCAGGGTAGCTGTGGTTTCTCCTCGTGTTTCTAAGCATTTTTGTTGTATGTGTCTGGCTGTCCTTGCATCCAGGCATCAAAGTCCCCAGGTCCTTGGAGACTGTGCATCATTGTTAGCAGCACTCCCTGCCTGTGTCTCCAATTCTGCCTTCCTCTTATCCACTTATTACACTTCCTTTCCTTCTCTTACTTCTGTTGGGTTTCCCAAGTGTCTTTTCTACCCCTGTTCTTCTGGACACTTGGCTATTCATCTTCATTCTCTTTTGGTTAATTTCCTTATCTTTAAATTAAACCTGTATTTTTTTCTATTAGTTAATAACCATCAAATTTTTCATAACATCAAAAAATGCTGCTCTCTCATCATTAAAACCATGGTTTTGCTCACTCTCCCCAACTCTGAGATGAGTCCTTTAAAATATTTCCACTGCAGCTGCTTTTCTCTGCCATATGCTCCCCAACTCCTGAGTTTGCTGATTAAATTAAATATAATTAAATATACAAGTTATATATTTAATTATATAATTAAATTGGTATTAAATGCATGTTAAAATATGCATCTTTTGTTTTAAGAATTCTTTCCTAACCCTTGATTGGCAGCTCAGGTGCACATCCTAGACACACTCCGTGTAGGTCTCTCCGCACATACTACACACTTATCCTTCTTTCACCTCCCCTGTCTCAAGATCCTTGCTGATTTAATGTCCGTCGGGTATGTATTTTTCCATGAGTACTTAGATGTTTCTCTGAGTCCCTGCTCAAGTCTCAAGGTTTCCTTTTTCTTGTGAGACACCATCTTGGTCAGATGCCTGGACCTGAGGGTTTCCTTGCCTTCCCATGTGGAGTCCAATTCCAGCCTGCTTGTCCTCCCTTACAAAGTGGCCCATTGATTCTTTTTTGAGTGTGGAGGCTTCTGCTGTGTCCCTGGCATGCAGGAAGCTCCTGGGAGTATGTGCAGGTGTGTTTTTGTGCGTAGTCCTGCCTGGAAGTGTGTGTGGTGCTTGCTTAGCACCCATCCTCCGTCTTCCTTCCTGAGCCCTGTTTTGGTGTAGGTAGCCACACCCCCTGCACTGTAGACTTCCTCTGTTTTCCCTGTTTTCTGTGTGAACGTGTACTGCATAAGCAGAACAATAGACACATATTTATGTTTTCTTTTAATTACTCCATTTAGCCTTGAGATTTTTGTGATTCTGGCAGAGCCATTCCTTTTCATTTTAGGGAGTTTAGCTTCCCCAGGTTTATCTTGGCGATAATGTGGATGCTGTATGTACGTGTGACCTGACTACACTGTGGTAACTGTGTGTACATGTGATCTGTCCTTTCTTCCCTTCCCAGGTTGGTCCTGCACTTTGGTGGTGGTGGCTTCCTGGCATTTTATAGCTGTCAGATGTCTTGGAGCTCTTCCCCGGTGTTCAAACCCACCTGTGACATCTTATCTGAAAAGTTCCATCGAGGACAAGCCTTGGAAGCTCTGGGCCGGGCCCAGCCTGTCTGCTACACACTGTTGGACCAGAGATACTTCTCAGGGTTAGGTATGCCTGATGGGAAGGGGTGGGTCCCACAGAATTGTTTAATAGAAAAATCTGTCATCTAGTATCGCAAGACCCGAGAGCCACCTAGCTGTGCCAGTGCTGTTGGTCTTGGTCTTGAGGCGACCCCTTCGTCTCCAGCTCCTCTAACCTTGCTTTCAGTCTGAGACAGTTAGATTAGGCAGTTTTGAGCTTCTCTCCACTTCACAATTTACACCCTAATTGTGTTATCCATTCAGAGCCTCCTGGTGGCCACATCAGAGCAGGACCTCGCAGAGAGGGCAGGGCTTGGGCCTTGGGCATGCTTGTGTCCCTGCTGCCTGTGTAGTGCCTGGTGCATAGGAAGTGCTTGATCGGTGTCTGCTCATGTAGAGGTGTGCATCTGCTTGGGGATGCCACTCTTGGGTGTTGGAGCTTCCTGCAGGTCACAGCACAGATGTGACTCAAGTCTGCATCAGGGTCTTATAAGATGTGAGTGAAAATGCAGGTTCCCTCTTTCAGTTATGGTGGCCTAAGCGGTGAAACAGGATTTCCAGGTGGGGAGAAGAGCTGAGCAATTTGAAACAAAGCAACAGCTGCTTTGCTGGACTGTGGGAGCATGCCATTCCTGCTGCCTGCAGCAGGGATTGAGTGTGACTGGGACTGGCCGACGAGGCCATCAGGGAGTTGGAGATGGCAGAGGCACCTCCATGCCCAGCTGTGACCACCTGTTGCAGGCACAGCCACCTCACAAGGTCTTGGGAGGCCTGTGGCTCACTAGGTGCTGGCCTTGCATTTTCAGGTTAGAGCCAGGGAGTCCCTGTGCCCCAAGGAGCAAAGAGGCTTTCAGAAGTGGCCCTGTGGGTCTGCGAGAGCTAATGACATACTAGCATAGTAATAACAGCCAGCATTTTTGAGTGACTAACATGCCAGGCACGTGGTGTCTTCCTTGCTGTTACTCTGTAGGATAATCCTGTTACTAAGATGAGAAAACTAAAGCAGAGGACACATCACAGGTAAGTGGGACAGCTGAGACACAGTTCCCAGCAGTCTACCAGTGGATTTTGGAAAGAAGTTCTGCGTGTGACTAGGGGTGTGACTGACGCTCCTAGAAAGAGCAGTAATTCACTCATCCACTTGCTCCAGACGCACTGAACACTCACTCTCTGCCAGCTCTTCTCTCTGCAAGGAAGTCGTTGTTCAGTGGCCCAGCAAGCAGCACTCAGTTCCCTGTGAGCTAAGATTGATTGCAGATGCCTAGTGGAGGTTAAAGCAAGCACACATTGGGACATTGCAAAGAGAAGCCTTGATTCTGGAAGGAGGGTTCGAGGCTGGCTTCACAGAGAATGAGGCAGGAGTAGAAAAATAATAAAGTAATACCTCCTAAAGAAGTTCCTACATAATGAGCACTATAGTTGACATTTTAAATAATAGCAAGGCTGGCTGGTTAGCTAATTGGTTAGAGCATGGCGCAGCTAACACCAGAACTCAGGGTTACCTGTGCCGACCAGCTGCCAAAATAACAAGTAATAATAACAGTTAGTGTGTATCAAGTGTTCTCTATGTGCCAGCCCTGTACTCAGCATTTCTCGTGAATTCTTACTTCTCACAAGAACCAGATGAGCTGTCCCTGTTTTACAGCAGAGGACACTGAGGCCTCAAGAGTCCAGGGAACTGGCCAAGGTGATGGGGAGGATCTGGGTGAGCTGGGATTCAAGTTTGGGTGGTCAGGGGCCTGAGCTCTCTTTGACACCATCTTGCTGTGCCATGGGCCGTGCACAAGCTCCATTTCATGCTCACCACAACCACAAGGTAAGAGTTACCAAAGCTCCTCACAGACGAGGGGATTGACTTGGAGGTTGCGTGATGTGCCTGAGCTCCCGCGGGACGTGGCAGAGCTAACTCCAGGTCTCCTTGCTGCCATCATCCAACTTCAGTTTGCTTTGCCAACTTCTGGGATGATTTTGTTATGATGTGTCCCTTTTTCTTCCCTTTCCTTTCTGCTTTGTCTCAGGGAACATCATTAAGAATGAAGCCTTGTACAGAGCTGGGATCCACCCCCTGACCCTCGGTTCTCTCCTGAGGCCTTTGCATCTTGAGGCCCTTGTGGACCACGTGGTGGAGTTCAGCACAGACTGGCTTCAGGGCAAGTTCCAGGGCAGACAGCAGCACACTCAGATCTACCAGAAGGACCACTGCCCTGCTGGCCACCTGGTCACCAAGGAGGCGTTGGGGCCCCTGGGTGGGTTCCAGAGGCTTACCTGGTGGTGCCCACAGTGCCAGCCCATGTTGTTCCCCAAGGAGCCTGAGCCACCGCAGCTCTCCTGAGGCACTTGCGCTGTTCTTCTTGGAGCCATGCCCTTTAGGGACCGTGTGCCCAAGTGTCCAGAAAGGAGGGAGTGGGCAGGGGCTAGGTGCAGAAGACAGGGCAGGTGGGGAAGGTCAGTATTGTTAATGTGCATCTCACTGGAGTTATGTCTGAGGCAGAGTTTTCATAGGTTAGATTTTTCCTTTTCTAGTTTTGTTCACTGTTCCCATCTAATCCTCCCATTATGAAAGATGAGAAAATTTCTAATGATGGGGAAGGGGGAAGCTCCCAGAACAATGAGGCAGTGAAAGCCTGTGGGAAGAGCTGTGCTCCCAACATTGCTTTGCAGGTTCTGTGCTGTGTTTGAAATTTTGGCTGGTTTTAAGGCTATCCATTTTGAGAAACAGAAAATAGCATTTTCTTTCTTCCTTCCCTGGAGGGGTCTTGAGATGAGGACAAGTCGGGGGAGGGTGGTACTGCCCTTCAGCCTCCTGCCTGGGTCCTTCCAAGATGGGGGGGCCGGGCGGGGAGAAGAGCTGCTCGTTTACTCCTGCAGCTGACACATGTGACTACTGATATGTTGAAAAATTCAAAAGTCAAGGGTTGTAGGGAAACGCTCATGACATGAAAATAAAGCTGTTTGTTATTTTCTGTGTCATCTTTGGCAGTAAAGGTCCTCTGCTGTAATTGAGCTCTTTGTGGAGGTGGCCTCCTGGGGCTTGCTGGGAGGAGGTAAGTGCACCTGCCCTTCTGCCCTAGTGAGCAGAGACTGAAGTCACTGCTGTTGCCACAGCCTCTGGCACAGAGGAGGGAGCTATTTGTGAGCCTGACACTGAGAGTGGTGGCTGATGTTTCTGGCTTTCCTCTACTGTCCTATCTTAAATTATTGAGAGCCGGCCACATCAGGGAAAGCTGTTTTATGGCAGACTGATTCTTTGTGTAACAGTTAATATGTACCGAGTGCTCCCCCTGTGCTGGCGACTTGCCCTGCTCACCACTGAGTCCTTGTGCATCTCCTGCGTGATCACCCATGAAGATAGGTACTCCCTCTCACTGTCCTAACATTATAGATGGGAACACTAAAGTCTAGGGAGGTCAGGAACTTGGTCACACAATTAACAAGGATCAGAGCCACTGACTTAGCTGCCATGACAGTACCACAAACTGGGTTACTCAAACAACAGACCTTTATTTCTGACAGTCTGGAGGCTGGAAGCTCAAGGTGTCAGCTGACTCAGTTCCCTGGTGAGATCCCCCGCTTGGTTTGCATGTGGCCGCCTCCTCACCCTCACTACCTCACTATACCTGATCACCTCCCAAAGGCCCATATCCAAATGCCATCACGGTGGGTCTTAGGGCTTCAACACAGGTCCATAACAGCCATGTGCTTTTAACCCACAACATTACATTTCTGGCCATTCTGGAAGCTGAAAGTTCAAGATCGAGGTGCCTGCTGGTAGGGCTTTTTCTCCTGAGGCCTCTAGGAGAAGGGCCTGCTGGTGTCCATCAGCTCGCTGTGTCCTAGCGTGGCCTCTTCTCTGTGCACAGACATGGCATCTCTTCTGGTAGGGACGTCAGTCATACTGGATTAGGGCCCCAGCCTTATGAGCTCATTTAACTAATTTTCTCTTTAAAGACCCTATGTCTAAATACAGTCACTTTGGGGGTTAGGGTTTCAACATATCAACTTTAAGGGGACATGATTCAGTCCGTTACAGGTGACAGAGGGGTTTTGGAAAAAATCTTCAACTTCTTGGAAGCTCTCTCTCCACACCCTTTTTTTGAAAAAAATAAAAACAAAAAAAACCCATATTAGTTTGTAAGGCCCCACTTCCAGACCAGGTGATATAAAAATAGTGAGTAACAGGTGGTTATTTGTATGTGGAGGAGTATGTTTATATATGCTCACACTTAGGCATGTTTGTGTATGCACACACATAAAATTATAAAAATGTCTGTGTGCATATATATTTTGATTCAAATTTGCCTTTCATGAGATAATGCAAGAGCAAAATTCCAGGCGTGGGCTGGAGCAAAGCTGGTGCCGTCACAGACCGTTCCCTCTGAGTCGAAATCCACAGGGTGGTGGCTCCAGAGCACAGCAGGGTGGGGAGGGAGGCTCCACGGCGGGGGAGGATAGGGCACCACAGCCTGCGTCGGGGTCCCCACCAGTTGGGGTGGGTAGAAAGGAAAACGCTGTGGCAGTTGCTGAGAAAAGAAGCAATGGGGCTGAGCACAGCAATGGGCTTGGAAAGGAGACAAGAGCTGAGGGTCATCAGTGCTGGGCTCCACTGGTGTCAGCTGACCAGACGTGGGGACAGGGCAAGGAGGAAAGAGCTGAAGCTGGCTGGTGCCTGGTATATGAGAGCCGGAAGAGGCCAGCCCTGGTGGATTCGGAAAATCAAGAGGGAATCAGACCTTGAGGCACGTTCTGCTTGGGAGCCTGAAAGCCACCTGGGCTGTGAGGACAAGGTAATTAGGAAGCAGGCCTGGATCCCCACAAGCACCGGCAGGGCAGCTAGGTGAGGTTAACAGGATGTTCCAGTAGCATAAGGGAAGATGGAGACCATGATGGGATCTTAAGGTCTCGTGTTTAAGGGGCGAGAGGAGAAAGAGAAGCCAGTCCACGAAGACAGATCGAATGTGAAGAACTTTCAGCGGAAGCCAGTGGTCAGTGACGTGACTCACACCGGGAGGACGAGAACCACCCAGCAGAGGCCCTTGGGGTCTGGCAGTGGAGCACACTGGAGGTCACGGTGGTCTTTGAGAGAGCAGTGTGCAAGTGGTGGCCTGTAAGGGACTGCGAGTGACGTGGGGAGGGCGGTCTGGTCTGCTCACAGTTTGGCTTTGAAGGAAATAAGAGAAGGTCGCGGAGGAGAGTTATAGTTTAAAAGATGGATAAGATGTGAGGATTCGTATGTGATCATTCGAGGGAGGGAGAGCGCGAACCAGCAGAACGTGACGAGTCCGCGGAAAGGTGGGCAGGAGGGAAGGGGACCGGCGGCGGGACAGGCGGCCTCCTGAGGCAAGGTCCCGGCGAGGACGCGAGGGGTGAGGGACCGCGCTGAGCGGACGCCCGGGCCACGGCAGACAAGTGCTGCGAGAGGGGCGACATCCCGACGACAGACCAGGGGACAACAACTGATTGGATGCGCAGGAGTGCGCGAGGGCCGCGTGTCCCGACCCTGGTGCGGGCCGCGTGGCGCGGGAGACGAGTCCCTCAGCCCGGAGGTGGACGAGGCGCGGTATCTTCCGCCCAGGCGGCCACCGCGGGGGACCGGGCGGGCGAGCAGCGGGGGCGCCGATCGGAGCGAGGCGAACGAGCCTGCCCCGACCACTCGCCCTCCCGCGGACGCGCTGAAGTTTCGGGACGGCCCGAGACGCAGGGGGCTGCCGTGAACACTCGGGAAGGGTCTCTGCTCCGGCCCGGCCGGGGCACACATAGAGCCCGCCCCGCGAGGGCACCAATCGCGCTCGGCGGACTTCGTCCCGCCCTCCAATGGCCTTCTTGGCTGTCATCACGCCAGGCTCCTCCCGCCGCCAATTTGCCGGAGTCTTCCTGGGGCGAGAGGCCCTGGCCAATCAGCGCCCGTCAGTCCACCCCGCGCGCCCGCGGGAAGCGACGCGAGCGCTCGCGGCGGTTGAGTTAGGCGGGAAGTGGGCGGGGCATGGGCGGGGCGTCAGGCTCGCACCGCCCCGCGCTGCCTTGACCTCATCCGCCGGCCGCGGCACCTGAGGTGATCGCCGAGGCCGTGGCACCTGAGGTGATCCACGAGGTGACTGCCGCCAGGATGGAGTTCGTGAAGTGCCTGGGGCACCCGGAGGAATTCTACAACCTGCTGCGCTTCCGGATGGGCGGCCGGCGGAAGGTGATGCCTAAGATGGACCAGGTGGGCCAAGCCAAGCATCCCATATCCCGGCGGGGCGGGACGGAGGGCGGGGGGCGCGGGCAAGCGGCGCCGACCCCTCGGGAGGACGGACCTCGCCGGCCGCGTCGCCGTCCCTCAGCTGTCCCCGGCCGTCCTCCC
>NW_007727438.1:193967-247408 GCF_000696425.1 Galeopterus variegatus
GGGGGCGGGTGCCGCAAGGGTCTGCTTCGGCTGCCTCTGCACGGCAGCCCGCGCGGGGGCCTGTCGCAGCTCTGGCGGTCCCGACGGAAACGCCGCGGCCGTACCCTGCGTCCCAGCCTCTGTGCCCCTGGTGGTGTGCTGTCCCCGGCGGCGGCGGGATCCTCCCTCCTTCCGCCTCCACGCGCGGAGTCTGCCGTTCCCCAGGTCTCGCTCCGGGCAGGGAGCGCTCGGGACGGCGACACGCGCGTGTGCAGACACACGACACCAGAGAGGTCGCCGCGCAGGGGAAGAAACGTGACGGAACCGGCCGCAGAACCTTGAGTCGCCTCGGCCGCTCCTCGCGGCGTCCCCGCAGCCCCGGCCCCTTTCAGACTTGAGAGTGTGCGCTCGACCCTGGATTCTGAGCTACGTGACAGTAGTGATCTCTTGATGACGCAGTAGCTGTCAACATCTGTGAGGGTGGATTGACGAAGAAAGGGTGGGTGCCGTGCCCGCGAGAAGCTCTGGCCTTTCAGACACGGTGAAGTTAGGTTACTGTGGCAGGGGATGTGGCAAGTGTCATAAGGAAATCCACAGAAGGGGAAAAAGTCACTACTGGCTGGGATAGGGGTTTAACCTTTGGAGGGATGCCTAAAGGAAATGAAGTTCTAAGTTGCTCCTGTGCCTTGCTGAGTAAATATCTACCTAGAGATTCTTATTAAGTTTTCTTATTTGGGACCCTCTTGAAATTATTTGCAAATATTTGTTATTGTAGAAATGTGCGTTTGGGGGTTGGGGGGAGAATGGCGTCCACTATTATCAGATTCTCCCAGGAATCTAAGACCCCAAACAAATAAAAAATCACTGCTTTACGCTGCAGGTTGTACAGTCTCTGAACACCTCCGGTGACAGGTAACTCACTACCTCTGGAGACTGCCTACTCCAGTTTAGGAAGTGTTACCTTAGAGGGAGCAGACAGTCTAATCTTTGTTTTGGAATATAGCACTTGAAGTATTTTAAGAGAACTCTCACGTTCTCTTTAAGAATAGTGATATACAGTCCAAATGTTCTGTGTTCTTTCCTTAGTTATTCATCATATGTTACTTTTTCCAGATTATTTACTGACCTGGTTCCTCTTTAAAGTCTAGTGACCAAACTTGTACTTTAAATGTGGTCTGGCCATTTCAAAACTTTAAATTCCATTGTTAATGGATGCTGTTAATTCTAATTAACACAGCTTAAGATTGCTTTAACTTAAAAAATGCATTTTTAATTATGAGATATTTCAAACAAATAGAAAAATCCTTAATATATAACAAACCATTCTGTATCCATCTCTGAAATTAAATATGCATTAATTTTTTGTTATATTTGCTTTATCTTTGAGAAATAAAATGTTGGGACTGGCCAATTAGCTCACTTGGAAGAGCATGGTGCTGTTAACACCAAGGTTAAGGGCTCAGATCCTCTTACCTGCCAACTGCCAAAAAAAAAGAAAGAAAGAAAGAAAATGTCAAAATACAACTAAGCCCTTTTCCTCATCTTAAACCTCCCCTGCCTTCCCTGCCAATATCAGTGTTTATGGACTTTTTCAGGCAGTCTAAGTCACACTGTGGACTTAGAATCGTGGTCAGTCCAGATTCCTAATCGCACCTCTCCAGGACCTATTCTATCATGGTGCCCTGCTGAAAGACTTTTTAAACCTAGATCTTTACCTTTTAGATGGAGGATGTCATAAGAACAGTGACTAACATTTATCGAGCTCTTACTATGTGCCAGGCACTAAACACCTTATGTCTATTATTATTTAAATTTCCAGTAAGCCTATGAGGAAGCTACTATTTTTCCTATTTTATAGATGAGGAAACAGAGGCATGGAGAGATAAATTAATTGCCTAAAGTCCAACAGCTATCAAGTGGCAGTCAGGTTTTGACCCTTGCAGTCTTGACTCCAGAGCTTACTTTCTTAACCCTACTATGCTACTTATAATTAATGTAATGGACCACAAAGATATATATATATATATTTTTGGCCCCTGGCCAGTATGGCACAAAGGTACATTAAGCACAAGATTATGTAGATCAGCTAAAAGTTGAGTGGACACAAAGCAGAAAATGCCTACCTTAAACACGTTCACAGTCTAATGGAGATCAGGTGTACAAAAGTAGGATAACCTAGGAACTGTCAAGTGATCTTAAGCAAATTTTGATTTCAGGAAATTTTAGTGAAGTGGGAATGTTTTACAGGGAAAGGTTTTCAGAAGACATGGGAAAACTGTAAGCTTAGGACGTTGAGAGGAGGCATTAGATTTAGATCAGTGGCGAAGACACTCAGTGGGGAAAAGCTAAAATGAGCCACCATAAAGATAAGACCAAGCAGGAATTTTGTGTGGAATGATAAGGAAGCCAAACTGGCTGGAAGTGAAGAAAGTAGGTTAGAAGTAGAAAGTTCAGTCATTGTAGTCAGTCAAATAGATGATAGTCAAAAGTAGAGTTATGACACAATGAAAGCAATATTTTTGAAACATTAGTTTGGGGGAGTGGGAGGAGATTTTATGGGGAGTTCAGGTTACCAAATTAATAGTAATAATAGTGTTTATTGAGTTCTTATTTTTTGCCAGGCACGGTGCTAAGCTCTTTAAATCTGTCATCTCAGTGTATCAGTTTTTACCCCAAAACTTAGTGACTTAATTCTGGAGATTGGTTGTACAACAGTGTGAATGTTTTTAACACTACTGAACTACACACTTAAAAATGGCAGAGATGGTACATTGTATGTTATGTATATTTGACCACAATTTAAAAAACAAACAGTAAATTCAAGAAACAACTGTTATTTAGTTCACAGTTCTCTGGGTGAGCTCAGGTTCTTCTGGTCTGGGCCAGCTTGGCGAATTTCTACTGGGCCTGTTCAGCTGCCTAGTGGTTGGATGATCTGGGGGTTAGCAGGCTGCAGCTGGAGTGTCAGGGAAGGACTGAGCCACAGGTGTCTCATCCTCCAGCAGGTTCCTCCTGGGACTCTGCACATGGAGACTGGAAGAGAGCAGACCCTGATTGTTCATGCACTTTTCAGCCCTCTGCTTTAATCACATTTGCTACTGTCCTGTTGGCCCAGAAAAGTCACAAGGGAAGTCCAGATTTAAGGAAGTAAAGAAAGACCCCTGCTCCTGATGGGAAGCGCCACAAACTTTTGTGGCCCTTTTTGTAACCACACTTAGTCAATCTTGACAACAACCCAAAAGAGAGAAGTACTATTAGTATTGCCATTTTACTATGGCATAAAGTAATGAAATAACTTTTCCAAGGTCACACAGCTTCTGGGTGGTGGTTCCAAGGTGCAAACGCAGGCCTGTCTGAAGACCTCTTTGCTTCCAGTCTGGAGGCTGCTCATATTAAAGAGCTCAGGCTTTGATTGGTCCCAGACAGCTGATCAAATCTTAGCTACTATACAGGAGACAGCTTGTACTCCCAGAACATCAAAGGCACTCTACAACACACCTAGTTTCTTTCTTCCCTTCCCATGGGGCGAGTCTGCCATATTAGCTTCATTCATTCGTTCATTCATTTAACAAATATTTGACCACCAATTGCATGCCAGACATTGTTCCAAGTGCAGGAGATACGAACAAGACAAGTGAAGACCTTGCTTTCATGAAACTTTCTAGTGGGAGAGAGAGACATTAAAAAGCAGATATATACAGTATTTCAGGTGGAGATAGTATGACAAAGAAAAATAATAGCAGGACAAGGGATCTAATTGTCAAGAGTCAGGGCAAGGTTAATTTATAGTGTTGTGATTTGAGTCCAAAGACATTCTTTCTTTATGTCTCTTTTCTCTTTATAAAATGAGACTGTTGGAGAAAATGGTAGTATTGGGTACCTCCTGGGAGGGGAAGTAGGTGGTCATGATAAGAGAGGACAGAAAGACCTCACAGTTTTACCCTTTTGTACATTTTGAGGTTTTTTTTAAAAAACTTCGGCTATTCTTTCTGGCTCTAAGATGTGATGAACAATACAATACAATATTATTTTTGTTAGTTGCAGTTTTTCTGAGCATTTCTTAACCCCCCTTGAGCTATTTTAAGAAAGCAGTAGAGTGTACCTCTAATTAGAGGAAACAAATAGGAAAATACATTTCCCTTTATTTATCATTATCTTAGTTTCTTAAGTAGTAAAAAAGTTGAGAAAAAAAAATTATACTTAGCAGATATTGAGGGCTAATTATTTCTATCACAGCAGGATTTGGCTATAAAAATTCAGGGTTCGGGGCCGGCCCGGTGGTGCACTGCTACAGTGCGCCGCTTGGGAGCGCAGCGGTGCTCCCGCCAAGGGTTCGGATCCCACATACAGACCAGCCGCTCACTGGCTGAGCGAGGTGTGGGCGCAACACTGAGGGTTGCGATCCCGTTACCATCCCGGTCCGGTACGGGCGCGACACTGAGGGTTGCGATCCTTGACAATTAGATCCCTTGTCCTGCTACGATCCCGTTACCATCCCGGTCCGGTACGGGCGCGACACTGAGGGTTGCGATCCTTGACAATTAGATCCCTTGTCCTGCTACGATCCCGTTACCATCCCGGTCCGGTACGGGCGCGACACTGAGGGTTGCGATCCATTGCCGGTCACAAAAAAAAAAAATTCAGGGTTCAGTAAACTTGATTTATACTGAGTTTTTAGGAGCATATCTGTAAATCTCTGGGCATACTGCCACCTGATGCTGTATAACACCACCCAGAGGCCATGGGATGGAAAAAGCAGGCCTTTTGTAATCAGGCAGATCTGGCTTCTATCAAGTCTAAATCCTATTATTTAAGCTAATATCTTCTCTTAAGTCTATTAAGTCTAATTCCTGACTCTATGGGTAACTTAACCTTTGAGCCACAGTTTCTTCGTCTGTAAAGTAGAGATACAGGGTTGCAATTCCCTAACCACAATTTCCCAACTCCCAGATGGTCTGAAAATGAATAGTTTTTTCATAAGTTTGGCTCAAAATCATTTGGTGGCAAAAACTTGAATCAAAGTTGAGGCTTCATTTGTCCCACTGAGTATAAATATTCAAATATTTTGCTGAAGAAGTATTAATAATTGATTATGGGATGCCACTCCACACTGAGTGGGGCTATATATGCATTTTACTACGTGCTTTCTAAAACACTCAGAATTCTGAATACTGCTATACTTCTGGCATAAAGTTTTCAGGTGGATTATGGGCCTGTACTACCTTCCTTAAAGGGTTTAGTAAGGATTAAAGGTCATGTATGTATTGTGCTCGGCATGTAGTAGCTGTGTAATGAAAGTAGTTATTAATCTTGTTGTTACGTAAATTCAGTTCTCAAGTTTGTTGGTTCTTTGTTTTTTTCCCCTTCTGAGGAAAGCTGTATTATTCAAAGTCAGGAAAGCTGTGGGGAGGGCTGGTAACTATTCACATGTGGAACTGTCTTTCAGAACTGTCTTTCAGAGTGGAGCCCCAGTCGTGGGAATTCAGTCTTGTACTTTTAGCCACTCTGCTCTCTTCCTCTAAATGCCCTTCATCCCTGTTTTCTCTCATTTGAAAATTCTTGGGAGTGTACTTAATCTAAGATAGTAGTAGAAAACATCAGGAGGCTCTAGGGACAGGCCACAGTAGCCTGTCCCCCCCCCCCCCCCCCCCCCCCCCCCCCCCCCCCCCCCCCCCCCCCCCCCCCCCCCCCCCCCCCCCCCCCCCCCCCCCCCCCCCCCCCCCCCCCCCCCCCCCCCCCCCCCCCCCCCCCCCCCCCCCCCCCCCCCCCCCCCCCCCCCCCCCCCCCCCCCCCCCCCCCCCCCCCCCCCCCCCCCCCCCCCCCTTCCATAGTGTGCTTAATAGTTGTGTCTTCCTGTACTATTCTTGGTAATTTCAGGGAACTCTTGTTACAAGACAAGGTACAGTTTCAGCTGTTCAAATCCAGTGCGACTATACCTTTATTGAAACTCTTGGTTAGACATCAGCTCCAAAACCATCAGTTAGAGCTGAGATGAAAACATCTGGTAGTACAGTGAGAGGAATCGCCATGGCCTGGTAACAATCTGGTCATGTGAAGAGCTGGTCTGGAGCTCAGTAAAGGGCCATTATTCTGTTTCTTTTCTTTTATGATGAAATCTTGCCTGTCCACATTTTGAGAGGGAAGGAGTTGGTGAACTGTTTTAAAATACTATATTCATTTATTCATCAAGCCTTTATATGTTTATATGAGCTAGATACTTTACAAATATATGGTACCCAGTAAATATTGGTTTCTACTGACCATTTTTACTGGAATTGACAATGAAATGAAATTTTCAGGATTATGTGATTTTTTTTTAAAGCTTTACTCTTTTGACAAAATAATTTGCATCCGTGGTAGGAAATTTAGGAAATAAACACAAATAAAAAGAACATAGTTCACCTGGACCCCACCAGGGTCCAGGGTTCACTGTTAACCTTCCTGAAGTAACTTTATCGGATTTCCTGTCAGTGGATATATCATATATATTTTTAACCACTCTCCTGTTAAACCTTTCAGATGTTTCCCTTGTCTCTCATAAAGAGTATGTGGGAAGACAGTGGGGGGGCATTATGAGAACTCTGTACCCTCTGCTCATTTTCCTGCGAACCTAAAACTCATCTAAAAATAAAGTCTATGTAAAAATACACACACACACACACACACACACACACACACACACACACACACAGCAGTTCTTTTTGATATGGTTCCATTCAAAATAAGGCTAATATCCTGCCCTGGAAAAACACAGTCCTTACTTGTTTTCCTTAGGGAAGAGTGAAGTCCAGGGAACAGCTCAGTACACTTCACTATTTTCAAAGGGAAAGACAAGAAGAAATCTTAAAAGGAATAGCTAGCTTTCCAGAGGATGACAGAGGATTAACAGGTACTAAAGAAAATCTATAGTTGGACAGTAGTAAATCGGTAAAAACAGATTTTATTCAGAAAAACTACTAAAATGGGGGAAGAGACCTCAGTATAAAACTGGGCTCAATTACGAATACAAGGAAAAGGGGAATTTACAGCGGGGTGGGGGCGTCGGTGGATGGAAAATTATTAAGAGGAAGCTTCACGAGTGAGAAACCAAACTGACCCAACAGGATTCTTGCTGAAGACAGGACAGAGACCAGACATCACCTGGGATAGTGAGGGGTGAGGAACCCGACCAGATATGGAGGGTGGATCAGATATTCTGGCTAAACTGATCTAGCAGGATTCTTGCTAGAAGTGGGTGATGCAAAGACAGTTAAGTACCAAAGTGCCGGCCTAGTTGGGAAGAGGCTTCAGCGAGCCTTAGTAAAGTTTGGTCTAGTTTGGAAGAGCAAGCTTCTCAAAAGTAGACCCGGTTCCATTAACATCCTGTGGGTTCGGGTGAGAAGCACAAGACTGAGAGGGCTTCTGACGGCGCAGGGGCTCGCCAACGAGCCGGGGGCGGGGCGAGGCCGACTAGGAGAGCCGCGGCCTCAGCGTGTAGGGTGCGCGGGGTGGGCACCGCCCTTTCCGGGCTCGGCCCCAGTGCATCCTCCGTGGGAGGGAGAGCCCGTCCCGCCCCCTAGCGGGCGCCTCCCAACTCCACTCGGGCCTATGGAGGAAAAACTCTCCGCGGGATCCGTGACACCCATGGCCGCGGCCGCCTGCGGCGCCAAGGCCGTGTTGCTTTTTAAGCGCACGTGGGTGCTGAGCCCCGCCGCGGCGCCCCGGAGCCCGGGCACAGGCGCCCCTACGCGGGGCTGGCCCTGCAGGGACTGGCCTCGGGGAGAGGGCGTCTGCAGCAGGCTGCGGAGCCCGGCGGCCGGCAGTCGCTGGCCGCAGCCCCACTCGTGCTGCCCCGCGTCCCCTACCGCCGTGTGTCTTCTCTGCCCGCAGGACTCGCTCAGCAGTAACCTGAAGACGTGCTACAAGTACCTGAATCAGACCAGCCGCAGCTTCGCAGCTGTCATTGAGGCGCTAGATGGGGAAATCCGGTGAGTGGCGGCAGCGGCAGCGTCTCTCGCTGGGGGAGGAACGCCCTCCAGGGTCTGTGGGCCGCTGCGACCTGCGCTCCGACACCGCGCCTAGCGGGCGGGCGCGCCGCCTCCTTGCCGGTGGTGGCTTACCCAGACGCATTCCCGCCCAAGTGCAGGGAAGTTCGCCGTGGAAACGTTCGCGCTTTCGCTTTAGAATGCCCGTCCAGCAGCTCGCCATCGCGTAGTGTCCCTGCAGGCCCAGCTTTATCGGAGAAGCAGTGGGGGATGGTGGTGTTTACTAACTTTTTTTAGTCTTGGCAGCTGAATCTATTTCTGAGCAGGTCCTGCGTTTTTCTTGGCTTCCCTTACTCTACTTTGCATTTCTAGCAGATGATGATTCAATTCTTTTGAAGCTGCCTCTGTGCAAATTGCACGCATAAACTTGCACCCATTGTGTTTATGTATGATAGCATGATAATGGGAAGTTACTGGGTATCTTTGGACTTTCTTTTCCATTTGCAAAATTTAGTTCGGTCTAAATATTTGGTCTTCTGGTTTCTATGTAGTTGTTTCACGTTAGTTAACTCATTCTGGGTGTAGTAGTGACACACAGCTGGTAGGTTTTCTTATTTTGTTTTTTATAAACTATAAAAGCCCATTACTCCCATCCAAGAAAGGAAAGCTAATGTAAATTTTGTTACCTATAAAAAGCCTTGGATATCCTTTCTTAGTTCTGTAGAATTAAGTGTGCAGGCGGGTTTAGAAAATGGCCAAGCATAAATTAGATGTGATTTAAAAATAAGTTTCTCAGATGTTTGTTCCTATATATGAATGGTTTTTCCTTTTACAGCCATGCAGTGTGCATATTTTATCTGGTTCTCCGAGCTCTGGACACTCTGGAAGATGACATGACCATCAGTGTAGAAAGAAAGGTCCCACTGTTACACAACTTTCATACTTACCTTTACGAACCAGACTGGCGGTTCATGGAGAGCAAGGAGAAGGATCGACAAGTGCTAGAGGACTTCCCAACGGTAGTAGAATTACAGATCTCTTCTGCATACACTTGTGTTTATAACTGGTAATATCGTTGTCAGCTAGCCTGCGTACCTTTAGAGAAAGGTAAAATAAGCAGTCTGAGGGCAGCATAATGTGATGGTTAAAAACTGGTAGCTAAGACTCTAAAGCCGCCTGGGTTGGAATCCCAACTCTCCCACTTATTGACTGATGGTTAATTATGTAGCCTCTCTGTGCCTCAGTTTCTTCATCTATAAAATAGGGATGATAATAGTACCTATGTCACAGTACTGTTATGAGAATTAAAAGAGTTAATATACATAAAGCTCTTAGAAGATTGTTAGCTACTATTAATATTGCCATGTTGTTTGGAAGTCCAGTGTTTCTGTGGAAAGATGCATTCATATTTCAGTGTCGAGAAAGATAGATTCTCAGGCTAGCTCACAAAAACCTATTGACTATATAATGCAGCCTAACTGTATAACACTACTGGCTTTTTGAGTACCCTGAGCCTGGTAGCATGGGATTGCTGCTCAAGATTGATAGTAATTGTGGGATATGGAGTGGGCTCTTCTAGCAGCTGAGGTGAGGATCAAGAAGCAGGGTGTGATCCTCTACCACTTACACCATGTGTGATCCTGGGCCTCAGTTTCCTCATTTGTAAAGTTAGAGCTGTGAGGACTGAATAATTTCATACATATAAGTACTCAGAATAATGTCTGGTAGTACTAATATTGTGTAAATATTAAGTGTTTGGTCCATTCTGTTGAAGTAAAGTGGGTTATAATTAACACCTTGAGCTGCAGAGAGTCCCTCAAGTTTATGTCATACATGTGACTAGGTCCCACTTTTCTTGAATTTGCATGTCTTATTACACAAGTGATTCTTCCATATCTTGTAAATAAAGGATTGATTTAGCAATCACATGTTCCCTAATAGCCCAAAGAAGCCCCCCTTTTTTTTCGTATATGGTTGTGAAAGTTTTGGGGAAGAACAGTCCTTATGTGTCTTTTGCTATTGAAACAAGTCTAATCTATATATTCGAGTAGGGTGGAGGGAACCTGAGTGGACAAAAGAAGAGTCCACCCATTACAAAAGAATGTTTGAGAAAGAGTCCTTCTGAGCAAGGGCTATTTCAAATTGCTGAGATCATGTCTTCAGCTCCAGAGTCCAAAATATAATACAGTACAATACAGATCAAAGGACAATGTCTGTGAAGAATAATTAGGTTGAAGCTGATACAATTCAAAAGAAGAAAGAATCTGTGAAGAGTGATTAGGTGAGGAATTGGAGCTCTACCCTAGGGAAGGTGATCTGGCCTCACAGGACACCTGATGACTAGAGGAGGGTTTCCTCTGACTGCAAGTCTGCAGCCATTCATTGATGAGCCTTTGACCTCTGCTAAAGCAGATGGAAGTGCTGTATACAATGGTCATATCCCATTTATAATTGATGCAGATTTTTGCTTTAAAAAAGTTAACTCTTCTAGCTAGACTTAGCCTCTGGAAACAAAAAAAAGCCTTTCCAAACTACTTTTGACTTGAGTAGATTCATAACAAATAACTTCTGGTCATGGAATAAATGTCTTAGGTATCTTAAAAATCAAGGCCCCCTATCCACTCAGCAAAAATGAGAGAATATGAGAATGTGTGAGTGCTAAAATAATTTGGGAGAATATAGCTAGCAGATTTTCAGACAATATTCCAATAAATTTGTAAAACCTAAGTTTTACAAACGTACAGCATTACAGTGGAAACGTAATGCTTTGTTTTGGAAGGTTTCAAATTTGAACATTAAATTCATCTTTTACTGTTTTGGATAGTGGTAGAATGCAGAAATAACACTGTCCTCCTGAAAGTGGAGGATTACCCCTGGTAGAATAAAGGGAGGAGAAAGTCAAGCCAGGCATCACTAATCTTGCTATCGTACACCTTTTATACCTTCGAGAACATGAAGACAAGTTGTGTGTTTTGTTGGCATGTATAATTCTGAGATACTGGTTTTTTTTTGGCAGCTAGCCAGTTAGGGGATCCAAACCCTTGACCTTGGTGATATCAACTCCACACTCTAACCAACTGGACTAACCAGCCAGCCCCTATTTTAAGAAACTTGAATTGGAGGTCCTTTTAGTCTGTGATTCAGCTTGAGATAGAAATACAGGAATTAATAGTGCCTTGTCTTAAGGAATGATTCGTGTATGTGCTCATCTAGCCCAGCATCTTCTTGAAGCCAGGTACACGATTTGAAGGGTCAGCCCGTGGCCCAGGGTTGGGTGTGCAATCAGCTTTCGCAGAGCTTGTTGTCATGCCCAGAGAATATATGAAACAGAGTTTGGAGAGAGGTGGCAAAGCTCTCTCCCTTTCTTGGATTTCTAGGAAGAACACAGAACTCCTCATTGTCACTTCTTCCTGGGTACTTTTGTTTTCATTTTTTGAATTACATAATTATGTAGTAAGTACCAAAAAGTTGAAAGGGATAGGTCAAATTCAGAAGTGAAAGTATTTTGGTGTTTGTTTTTCGAGTCTAAGCTCCTCCTCCTCCCCACCCTCCTTGGCTTTTCCCCTCCTAAAAATAGAAGAGGAATAAGAAGACTTTCTAAATAGGTCTAGCCAAGGATTTGTTGAAGAAACAGCCCTAGGGAGACTCAGAGATTCAAATAACCTCTGATCCAGTCGCTAGTTTGTTTCAGTCCACAATGTGAGTTACCTTTTGGCTTTCCCATAGAAACAGCTTTTCTGGAAAGAACAGAGTTCTGAAAAAACCAAATTGACTTTATGGGTTTTTTGGGTTTAGTAGCTGATGGTCATCAGAGAAATTCTACATTGTCTCAGGCTTCTGAATTCCTGTGGTGCTCTGCAACCAGCTGGTTTTCCCTCAGGTGCTTAATTTTAGGTGTTTCCTGAGGAAGTTTTTTTACCTTTCTGCAAACACAGATCAGGTATATCTCATACTTTTAATCTTTGTGACAAAGTTTGTTCACTGTTTTCAGTATTGTGTGTTGCCTTTATTAATGTTTTGTAACATTTTATTTAAGAAGCTCCATGATCTTTTTATATTTTATTTTGATAACCTGTAAACACTTTGAATTTAAACAAGATTATTTGTTCAGTAGCAATTAAAAAATATCAATACTACCTATCTACATTAGAGTTTGGGCTATGAAAAAAAATTGGGCAGCCTGCATCATATTTAGTTGAGAAATTAAAAAGTTGAGAAATTAAAAATGTAACCTTATAGTGAGGGAGATTCTGTAGATTCATGATGTAAATTGGGGAACCGATGTTAGAAAATGGTTTGCCAGTCTCCTCACTAGGATGTAAGCTCTGCAACGGCAGGAGTTTCTGTTTGTTTCCCTGGTGTACATCTCCAGTGCCTAGGACAATACTTGCAACATAGGAAGTGCTCAATACCTGTCTGCACAAATGAATCCACCATAATGAAGTTTGTCTGAAACAAGGCATTCTCCCTGAAATTCTTACACTTATTCCCAGTTTTATGTTGAAGCATCTCATTATTGTATATTGGAAAGATGAATGTATATAGTGAGACTTTGAGTCTTCTTTTGAGCCTAGGAACATTAGCATTTTTAGATCCTTCTATTTTAATATTTGTAAAATTTGCTTAGCTTATTATCCAATATGTAGAAAACTAGCATAACCTAGATTAGACTTATAGGTGAATCATTTGGAAGTCATAAGTAATGAATTCTGCAATTGCTTTGCTTTGTGGTCTTTGGTACCATGTAAAGTATGTTTCATGTTTTCTATTTTTTACGGTCTTCATTTCAGATCTCCCTCGAGTTTAGAAATCTGGCTGAGAAATATCAAACAGTGATTGCTGACATTTGCCGGAAAATGGGAATTGGGATGGCAGAGTTTTTGAATAAGCATGTGACCTCAGAACGTGAGTGGGACAAGGTTAGTGTCTCTGTAAAACTGTGTCTATGTGTGGTGCATAAGACAGTCAGCAGCCCTCATTGTGAAGTTCTGAACAAGGAAAATTGTCTGCCAGTTCCAGGTTTTCTGGTTTTACAACTTATCTGTTTAGGTTGAATGTCTCATTGTAAACATTTAGCAGGGGCTTAAAGTTTAATACTTTATCAATGAAATTATTCATGCCCTAGAGAGCTTACCATAAATGAAACCAAAGTAGATATAACTCGTCTCAAAGATACAGACATTAAGCTTATAAAACTGTCTCTGACTTGCTGTAAAATTTTAGTTAAATGGCCAAATTATTTCATGTAATAGAGAAATATCAGTAGTTCTCAAACTTTAAAAATAATGTTTTTTGTTATTTTCTTCTTTTCTATTACTGACTGTATATGTACCTTAGTTTCTGAGTCATTTCCAATTCCATCTTTACATAAGATTACATGTAAACTCAGTGCTAACCTAGTCCCCTTTGTTTGTGAGACATAGGTATCAGTTAAATTGTTGTTATATTATGTGTCTGTTTCCTTAGAAGCAAAGAACAGCTCATGAGAATCCAAAGGTATTAACTTTGGATTGTAGATGTGTTATGCTGAGAGGTGAGCACCTCTCTCATTCCTTATTTATTCCTTCTCATTATCTCCTTATATAAATAAGACACATTGAGATCCTTCCAAGTTTCTTCATGCCTTCGCTTGTTTTGTGTGATAGTTACTGTCTCAATCCGTTTTAAGTTGCTCTAACAGAATACCAGATACTGCATTATTTATAAAGAAAAGAAATTTATTTCTCACAATTCTGGAGGCTGGGAAGGCCTATATCCAGGTTCCAGCATCTGGTGAGGGCCTTCTTGCTATGTCATCCTGTGGCAGAAGGTGGAAGGGCAAAGAGGGCAAGAGAGAGCAAGAGGTGGAACTCACCTCAAACTCTGTTATAATCAGCATTAATCTATCCATGAAGGCAGAGCCTTCACCATCTGATCGTTTCTCAGAGGTCCGGCCTCTTAACACTGTTGCATTAGGGATTGAGTTTTGCGGGACACATTCAAACCAAAGCAGTAATAGATGAACACATGTGGGGATGAGCTGTAGACCCCACATTGATGAGGGAGGCACATTCTCCTCAGGAGGCAGATACTGGAAAGGGTGCTGAGAGCGGGTGATACAGCAAATAAAATTACAGGGGCTCCTATCTGGCCAGAATTTATTCCTGACCAGCAGTTCTGTAGGCTAGGAGCTGTGGTGGGGGGAGAGTGCTTGTCTAGACAAAGGGACATAATTGGCTGTGGAGACTAAACAAACAAAAATACAAGGGAGGGGTAGGGGTCTTGTCCGTTTTTGGTAGGAATGGCATTTGTGGGACTTACTCAGCACCCCTGTGGAAACAAAGATTTTTTAAACATCTAGTGTTTACATATTTTGTATCTTTAATAGTGCATAGGTTAGGATCTCAAAAGAGACACTGCTATATATTCATTGAGTCAGTGCAGGTCCAAGGTCTGTAATTTTTTAAGTCTCAAAACTTGACGTTTAGTTACATCTTTGGAACTACTGGGTTATGCTGCCCAAGTTAACAAGTATATGATTGTTGCTAGAATACCAGCTTCTGAATTTAATGTTAAAACTCCTGCTGGCCAAGGACCAGCACTGCGCAGATCTATTCAGGAAACTTAGTTATAGGTTGTTGAGCAGAAGTTCTGATCAGGTAAAATTGTATATTTTAAGGATTTTTTTCCTTCAACTTTACAGGAAGATAAATTATATAGGTCTCTATGTAGTTTTTATGTGTGTATATATATATATACACACACACACACACACATATAAAATATATACACATATGTAAATAGTATTTCTACACAAAGAACTATTATCTTAAAATATATTTTTAATAGCACTATAAATGTACTGTTTTTAATTTCTAGTAAGTCTTTTTAGATTTAATGTAGCTGTCCATAGCTAATTTCTTTCTACCTCATTTCAGCAAGTCTTTACTCTTTCTAGATTCTTCCTCTCCTAGAACATATTTTAAGTGTTCTTGAATATGTTCTAAGAACATATTTTGTATTTCCCTTTGCCATTTCCTTGTGCCCATTAATTAGTCTCTGGCCTTGTATTACTTTATCTTTTTTTAAATTTTATTTTTTCAATCTTATTTAGTATCTATTTTTGTGGGGTGCAATGTACTGTTTCGGTATGTGCACATACTGCACAATGATCCCTTGTGTCACTTTTAGTCAGAGGCAACTCTTTACTCTTTGGTCTTTGCCTAACTTCCCCTCCTATGGCCACTCCAGAGTGTGTGCCTTCTCTAACTACTCTTCACTTTTTGAATTGTCTAATAGACATTCATTTCATAAAAGTATTGCATTAAGTTGTGTTGGGGGAATACCTTTTTCAGGGAAGGATAGCTTTTGACAGACTGCTTTCATAGAAAGAAAAGTTTGTGGCAATTAAGAGTTAAATTTACTAAAACCTATGTTGAGAGAGAGGAAGTTTTGGCAAAGTTGTTGAAGCCTGACTTTTAAGCCAGACTAGCTGGTTTTGAATCCCTGGCTCCTGGCTTCTCAGTTGAGTGATATTGGCCAAGTTAATTGACCTCTCTATGTCTCAGTTTCCTCAGCTGTGAAATGGAGGTAACAATAGTATAAGTTGTTTGTGAGGATTGAATATGCATATTGCTTAAAACAGTCTCGAGGACATACTGGTAGTACTTTGTTCTTCATAATGAATGATTTTGAGGCCATGCAAGAGCTTGACATGTCTTCTGATTGGTCAAAGAAAGATTAAACTATACTGAGTATTCTTAGTTTCTGTTAATCACAATATCTCATCTTCTATCATTGCCTTCACTCCTACTTTAGGTATCAAGAAGGATACTGTACTAGTTTAATTTTTCAATAACCTTTTATTATAGAAATAGTGCATGTGCATTGTAGAAATTTAGAAAATACAGTACAAGTGAAAAATAAAAACCACACATTCTCATTCCCACCAGCCAGAGATCACTGTTGTTAAATCTTTTGCCTATGTCTTTCTTAGATGTTTTTTAATCCTTACATGTACATGTATGTATATTTGTGTTTTTTAATCAAAATGAGATCTTGTACATTCTGTTTGGAACCTGATTTTTTGTAGTTAATGATCTGCAGCATTTCTATTTTAGCAAAAATTTCATTATTGAAGTACTTTAAAAATAATCTTTTACAGTACTGTTACTATGTTGCTGGACTGGTAGGAATTGGCCTTTCCCGTCTGTTCTCGGCCTCAGAGTTTGAAGAACCCTTAGTTGGTGAAGATGTAGAGCGTGCCAACTCTATGGGCCTGTTTCTGCAGAAAACAAACATCATTCGTGATTATCTGGAAGACCAACGAGAAGGAAGAGAATTTTGGCCTCAAGAGGTAACAGATTTAGGGTATTTGGGGAAAAATAATTTTAGACACGCTGAAAACAAATCATTAAACCTTGTAGTTGCAAGTCAGACTACCGTAGGTAACATAAGGGAATGTGTAAAATAAAACAGGTGAGATTTAGTTTGCTGCATGTAGACTGACTGAATGTAGGCCTTCAGACTATGTAATCAGGCTTTTTGTTTCCTTTTTTCTGTAAGACAGTCTTTCTCCAAATGGCAGGTATGATGACAGCCCACATGCACCAGCTTAACATAGAGATCCTGAGGAAGGGCTTGGTTCTTGTTCTCATCCCTGAATCAATTCCTCTAGTCAGCGGGCTGAGTACCCCAATTGGCCAGACCTGGAGTATGTCTGCCCAACATACATAGAATGGATCCCCCCAAGATAGAATTCTATGGTAAGAAGGAGAAAAGGGACTCTAGATAGAGAAAAACTGCAGATGTCCACTCTAAGAGACGAGAGTTGATCTTTGACTTAATTGGAACATGGACAGGGAAAGGGAATGGTTTTGATATTGATTTTGTTCAAAAGGAAATCTAGAATATTTTATGACTATTTCCTGAGTTTATTCCAGCATTTACCTTTTGCTTCCCATAAGATGGTTCCCTAAAACTGTGTGCTTTTAAATTAAAAAAAGATAGGTGACAAAGTCAGAAAAAATATTTGTAACTTATACTGCAGGTAAAGGGTTTGTATTCCTAATATAAAGAGAATTTCAAAAAGTTAAAAGAACCAACCGCTGTATAGAAAAATGAGCAAAGAGATAAGAACAGACTGTTTACAGAAAGATATGCAAATGGTCCTCAAACATCTGAAAAGATGCTCCGCCTTGCTCCTATAAGAAAAGTTCATGTTAAAAAAAATTTATCCTGAGCTCAAACATAGCTTTTAAGCTCCCCAGGTGATTCATGTGCAGCGAGGGTTGAGAAACAGCTCTTGTCTGCCCCTTGTTTGGTGACACCACAGCTCAGAGGAGGAGGGGCTTGTCTGAGGACACCCAGTGAGCCAGCGGCCACCATGGAAGTAGAATCTTGGTCTCCTGGCTCTGAGAGCAGCACCTGTCCACCCCACCATGGTGTCTCACAGACGAGAACATCAGCCACATGTGTGTGATTCATGAGCACAAGTTCCGTGGTCCTGGTCCTGCACACATGGGTGCAGATGCTGTTCTCTGTTTCACGTCCTTCGGCCATAAAATAGAGTAGTATACCACAGGGTGGTGATAGAAATACAATGAGATAACCTTCTAGCACAGTTTTTAGCAAATGTCAGTCCAAACATTTTTTTTTTTAAAAGTACCCTGAGATACCATTTCTTGCATCAAATTGGGAAAAGCTGGTAAATTTGATAAGACATTTTAAGCAGGACTGTGGGGAAACAGGCACTTGTATGTTGCTGGTGATGAGTGTACATTTGTTACAACCCTTATGGAGAGCAATTTGGCAAATGATGAATGTATGAGGTTATTTATTGCAGCATTGTAATAGTGAAAATTTCTAAACAACTCAAATGTGCATTCATAGGAGACTGATTAAATGAACTATTGTATATCCATACAGTGGAGTACAAAAAGAACTGTATACCACTATAGAGTGATTTCCAGGTTATATTATTAAGTAAAAAAAGCACAGTGCAGAACACTGTGTGTAATGCACTACCATTTAAATGGAAACCAAAAATTGATAAAATGATTTCATTTGATAATCATGTTGTGAGTAATATTGGTATTGAAATACTGAAACTATTATATAAACTTTGAAGCATAAAGCTAACAGTTAATTTGTGTTCATATCATAAGTATGATACTGTGGTTTATAATAAGAAATATATATTTGGTCTGTTCATTTTTTGGCACGCAGCTCTTAAAACCTTTGGAATCATTGAAGTAGCATGTGTCTTTTTGTATGCTAATGAGATGGCTGCTAGTTGGGGGCTCCTGGACCGCCTCTGGATGGGGCTGGTTGCCAGGGGATCCTGATTAGGTGGTTGGAAATTTCAGTCCCCACCCCAGACCTCCAGGGAGGGGACAGAAGTTGAAGGTTGAGTTGATCACCAGTGGGCAATGATTTAGTCAATCATGCTTATGTAATGAAGTGTCCATTAAAAATCCAGAAGGACAGGGTTTGGCCAGCTTTTGGACAGCTGAACATGTGGAGGTGCCTGGAGGGTGGCACACCTGGAGAAGGCACGGAAACTTCATTCCCCTTCCCACATAACTCACCCTATGCATCTCTTCCATCTGGCTGTACATCAGTATCCTTTACAATATCCTTTATAAAACATTAAATGTAAGTAAAGTGTTTCCCTGTGAGAGATCTGTGAACTGTTTTAGCAAATTAATCAAACCTGAGTGAGGGGGTTGTGATAACCCAATTTGTAGCCAGTAGATCAGAAGTATAGGTGACAGATAACCTGCTACTTGCAATTGGTGTCTGAAGTGGGGGACAGTCTTATCTACCTATCTACCTGTCTTATCTACCTATCTCCAGGTAGACAGTGGCAGAATTGAATTGAATTATAGAATACTCGGTGTCTGCTGGAGAATTGCTTGGTGTGTGGGGAAGCACCTACACATATTTTGGTGCTTTTCCTATCTCTTAAAATTAGGAATCAAAATTTTCAGTGAAAAATAAGAGATACAAATATAAAACAATGAAGTTAGGCAAAAACTCCCCATTATCCTAAACTGATTTGGAAATATCAGTATGAACTTGTGATATAGTTTCTCTTAAACAAACTCACTTCCTGGGTCTAGCTACCAGAAGGTGTAGAAACAATGACTAGACAAGTAGTAATGAGCAACTCTAGTGTCCAGATTAGGGTCTTTTAATACCATTTCCCACTAAAAGGAACCTGAGCATTTTTAGAGGAATTTTAGAGGACAGGAGATATACAAGATGAGCTTGGAATATATTGTGGTTTCAGAGACTAAAGGAATTATCAAAGACTGGGGCCATGCCAAAAAGGTACAAAAAGGTATAGGAGCCAACTTGAAGGTGCTTTTGCTGGCCAAATATGGAACAGTTTATGCATCAAAAAGAATGAAAACTACAGTGGATAGAAGTATATCAAGTATATTTAACTTCAAGTCGTGATTGAGCAAAAACCAGACATGTACCTCTGGATGAAAGAAGAGGTGGTGTGTTCTTTTATCAAGAGGCACACAGACGTGATTTTTGCTTACTTTTGATGTTACCAGTCGTTATGCTTCATGCTAGTTCTATGAATTTATTGGCATCGTACAAGAGTAGTTATTTTTAAATAGCACCTTTATCAAATATAGTTTACATACCGAATAGTTCACCCTTTTGAAGTGTACAATTCAATGGTTTTTAGTATATTCAGGGAATTGTGCAAACCTCACCACAGTCAATTTTGGAACATTTTTATTACCTCAAAAAAAAACCCATACCCATTAGTAATCACTACCCATTTTCCCCAAAAGCTCCTCCCCTGCCCTAGGCAACCAATAATCTACTTTTTGTCTCTATAGATTTGCATGATCTGGACATTTTGTAACATTGGAATCATAAAATACTGTATGTGGTCTTTGGTGATTGGCTATTTTCACAGCATAATGTTTTCAGTGCTCATCCATGGTGTAGCGTGTATCAGTACTTCATTCCTTTTTGTTGCCCAACAGTATTCCATTGCGTGGACATACCACATTTTATTTATTCATTCATTAGTTGAGGGGTATTTGGGTTCTTTCTACTTTTTGGCTATTATGAATAATGTTATGAACATTTGTATACAAAGTTTTGTGTGGACATGATTTTCATTTGTCTTGGGTATATACCTAGAAGTGGAACTGCTGGTTCAAACAGCAACTCTAACTCTTTGAGGAAGTGCCAGACTGTTTTCCAAAGTGGCTGCACCATTTTACATTCCCATCAGCAGTGTGTGGTAGCTCCAGTTTCTCCACTTCTTGCCAATACTTATTATCTGTCTTTTTTCTTTAACTGTATATATATATACACACACACACTTAATATTTGCAAATATTTTCTCCTATTCCCTTTGAAGCACAAGAGTTTATAATTTTGATTATAGTTTATCTATTTTTTCTAATAGTTTATTTTCTAATAGTTTATCTGTTTTTTTCTTTTGTTACTTGTGGTATCACGTGTAAGAAACTGTTGCCTGTTCTAAGGTCATGAAGATTTATGACTGTGTTCTAAGAGTTTTGTAGGTTAAACGCTTTCATCACTTTTAATTTAATTTTTATATAGGATGTGAGCTATTTTTTTGTATGTATGTCCAGTTGTCCCAACACCATTTGTTGAAAAGACTGTTCTTTCCCATTGAATTATCTTGGCATGCTTGTTGAAAATCAACTGATTGTAAGTGTGAGAATTTATTTCAGGACTTTTAATTCTATTCCATAAAATAATAATATTTTAATTCTATAATTTTGTTTTCATTTATTAGCTAGATTGATTTTCTAAGAAAGAGAAAGTACTTTTTCTCATCTACCATTTGGTCATTGAGTGGCACAGTTCATGTAGGGAAGGCATTATAGATGCTTGATTCTTTCCTTTTATTTTCCCAACTTATAAGGTAATGAATTGGTTTTCTGTTATCCTCAGAATGATATTTTTTGTTATCATTATAAACTCAGGGATTAAAATACATTTGATGTTCAATCCACTGTAATGTTTCCCATTCTTACAGCTTTTGTTTTTCAATGTTTGGTCAGCAAGAGGTTCCTCAAGGTAGCTCCTGAACCCTCTTGAGATCTTCATAGTCTCTGATGGCTTTCTTGCTGTTTGATATGGCAGGCTATTCTAAGGTCATTTTTTGCCTGAGATCAGTACTCATCCATTTCTTTAAGAAGCCCAGGTTTCTTTTATTTTTTATTTTCTGGCAGCTGGCTGGTATGGGGATCTGAACCCGTGACCCTGGAGTTACAAGGTTGTGCTCTAACCAGCTGAGCTAACTGGCCAGCCAAGCAGGTTTCTTTTAATGGGAAACAGTAACTCAGGACCATACTGTGGGTACTCTTGGGCTTTGTGTGTGTGTGTGTGTTTTTAAAGCTTAAATACTTTGTAAGTCTATAGTGGCATTTCCAAATCAAACTCAGGAATATAGGATTATTACCTGATCTCTTCTATATTACATGTCTACCTCGTTTCTTCCTCACTGAGATTCATATTTCTCATGATAGATATCCCATAATTACTCATTTGCTTTTTCTCACATTACATATTTTGCAGCCTCTGAATAGCAATACTAATATACCATCACCAAACATGATTACTGATAGCAATTTAAAATCTTTTTTTGGGCTAGCTGGTTAGCTCAGTTGGTTAGAGGGCAGCGTTATAAAACCAAGGTCACGGGGTTCAGATCCCAGCACCAGCCAGCTGCAAAAAAAAAAAAAAAAATCTTTTTGCGTATGCTAGCCTAATTTCCAATTTTTTACAGTTGTATTTATATCTAAATCATCATACCAGATGCCTAGTACATACTGTAATATCTCCCTTTCCTCCCTTATTTAGTCTCAGTTTTATGTTCTCCTCTAGTCTTTATGTTGATGTCTCTAGTCATTTTGGTTGTCTGAACCTTGTGCTCTCATAGATGGGAAAGATTCATGAGAGCAATAATTCCCGTTGGTAATAGCTCGTGTCCTTTATATTTGGAGATCGTGCTCACTTTGGCAGCACATATACTGAAATTGGGATGATATATTTGAAGGTCAGTTTTTCTAGATATAAAATCTTTAGCTCACATCTTTTACTGTCTTAAATGTATTACTTCATTTTCTTTATTAAAGACTGGCTTTGGAAAATCTTATGATCTTATTTTCTTTTCCCTGTATGTTATGGATTTTATTTGCCTCGATGCTCGAAAGGTGTTTTTACTTTTTTTTTTTTTTTCTTTTTGTCTTTTTTCGTGACTGGTAACAGGATCGCAACCCTCGGTGTCACGCCCATACCATGACCGGCAACGGGATCGCAACCCTCGGTGTCGCGCCCGCACCGTGCTCAACCAGTGAGCAGAACGGTCTCTATATGGGATCTGAACCCTCGGCGGGAGCGCGCTCCGAGTGCCGCACTCTACTGAGTGCGCCACTGGTCCGGCCCAAAAGGTGTTTTTACTTTTTTTTTTGTTCTTTTTTTCCTTTTTGTCTTTTTTTACTGACTTACCACGGGATCGCAACCCTCGGTGTCACGCCTATACCGGGGACCGGCAACGGGATCGCAACCCTTGGTGTTGCGCCTGCACTGCGCTCAGCCAGTGCGCGGGAACCGGTCTCCACATGGGATCTGAACCCTCGGCGGGAGCGCCACCGTGCTCCCAAGCGGTGCACTCTCCAGTGTGCCACCGGCCCGGCCCGTGTTTTTACTTTGATTGCTACCTAGATCCATCACCATTAGAGATGCCAAAATGATACTATCCTAATTCTATCATCCTTTTTGCATTTATTAACTGGATTCTAGATTCTAGGAAGATGGTGGTGCTGGCAGCAGCATAATATGGGTTTTTTCCAAATTCTCACATGAAAGAAAAGGAAACAACTAGACAAAAAAACAAACAGGAAAACAAACTTTAAAACCCAATCTCTGGATAACATGTACAGAAGTACTTAGTGACAAAGCATCACCTACACTCCAAGATCCATGTGGGTGAGACAAAGCACCACACCACAGATCTGTACATCGCCAGAGCCTGTGTAGGAGAGCACAGAAGGGGGGAAGCCATGGGGTGTCTGACAAGCCTGAGACAGAAGCCAAAAGGGCCAACATGTTCTCGCTGGGAAGTGGGATGGGCCCACTTGAGAGTAGGAAGTGAGGTGGGGAGAGGCTCTCCTCCAGTAGTGGGTGAGTCCAAGGGGCCACGGTAAAGCCTAGAGGAGATGGAGCAGACCAGCCCTCTTGAACTCTGGATACCAGCCAGGGTTCTCTTCCAGGATTGAGCCCCACACCGAGAAGTGAAACAAAAATTGAACAGAATAAGGAAAGCACCATGAAGGAAAAAGCAGGTTCAGATCAAAGTGGTAGAGGAAAATAGAAGCAGGAAATCTCAGCCGGGCGCCATATTGTTTTAATTATTTTAGTGTTGTCCGACAGAGCTTTCTGCTGTAATGGAAATGTCCTCATGTGTTGTACAGTACAGTAGCCACTAGTCACATACGACTTCTGAACATTTGAGGTTTGGCTAATGCAACTGAGGAACTGAGTTTTTAATTTTATGTGGGTATTGTACTGGATAGCCCAGCTTCATACAATAACAGAAGAGTGACTCTGCAAACTTAGGAAACCTATTTGAACTTGAGTTTTCTAAAGAAGCATGGTTCAGAGGAAAGTACACAGATCACTGGTGAAGAATTCTTGCCAGACCTGTCAAGTGTATAGGAAGAACAGGAAATAAGTGAACGTGTTAAATGGCACCACAGGGGTATGGTCAGCAAAATCCAGTATGTAGGAAATGGCAGGAGAAAGAGCAGGAGAGATCCTGTAGATTAAAAGAGACCAGAGTGACATGAACCAACTGTAATGTGTGGATCTTTGTAGATCCTTATTTGAGTAAACCAAGTGGGAAAAATCAATGGGAAAATATGAACATTAACTATTCTATATTAAATATTATCATTAATGTTTAGTGTGGTACTATATTTTATATGTATAAGAAAGTTTTCTCATTTTTTGGAAATTCATAGTGAAGTGCTTATGGATGAAAGGCTGTATCAGGGCTTTACTTTAACCCAGGAGAATCCTCTTAACTTTAACTTCAGAGAATCCTCTAAATAATATCATTAAAAATTATCAAACCAAATCCCACTGTTGGAGTCAAGGATGTTATTTTACTTTCAAATTACCAGGTTCCAGGGAGGTAATGTCCTTAGAGTATCGACCCAGCTCATTTTTCCAGGTATGCTTGCTCAGCAGCATGCTTATCAAAATCAGGAATGTAATGTTAATCATTAGTTATTTTGAGGCCTGAATATCTTGAGAATGTTTAATGTTTAGCCTGCGGTAGTGTTGTAGCTAGTTTTGTATATAGCTTGTTTTTTCAGGAGTAGAGTAACGTCTTCTGATAGCCTCTCTAGTCTGAAGTCATCAAAGTGTTACTTGGCACATGCTGCACTAATTACCCATAAGGGACACTTTGCCAGATACTCAGCTCACTCCTAGGTTGTGATTGGACCCTGACTAGTAGTCATAAATAGTTATTGCATAGAGCTTAAAACAGACTTGATCTTGGTGAAAGGTGAGTCAGTAGCCTTGAGAGACTACTGTATGCCATAGTTCTATGTTTTTTTGGGGGGGTGGGGGCAGCTGGCTTGTACTGGGATAGGAACCCTTGACCTTGATGTTACAATACCATGCTCTAACCAACTGAGTTAACAGGGCAGCCTGGGTTCTTATTCACAAAGATCCTTCAATGTCGTTTTAAATTCTTCCCCTGTGCACATGTTGACTAGTTCTTTAATCTTCTTATCTTTCTAGATTTGGAGCAGGTATGTTAAAAAATTGGGGGATTTTGCTAAGCCAGAGAATATTGACTTGGCCGTGCAGTGCCTGAATGAACTTGTAACCAATGCGCTGCACCACATCCCAGATGTTATCACCTACCTTTCAAGAATCAGAAACCAGAGTGTGTTTAACTTCTGTGCTATTCCACAGGTATGGCATGGGGCTCCCCTCAGTGTCTGTGGGAAGTTGGGTTATAGGGTATTTGGTGGTGGTGGTGGGGGTGCAGAGTGCAATTACTGCTGTGCGCAGGGACAGGACTCCTTAAGAAGATGACTTGAGTTTATCTTCTCCTGCTGGGGGCCAGCAGTGATTGGTGACCCTCCCCTTTGCCTCCTGGTCACTGTACTTAGCTCAGCCTCAGGTTAAGTCTGCTCCTTCCAGACCTTTCTTCTGTATTCACTCTTCCGTCAACTGTTTTAAATTAGCTAGATTCTTGTACTCACAGTTAAATGGAGGGCTTCAGCCTAGATTTACAGGGAGTGCTGGGTAAAACTTGGGTGAAGCTTTTTTTGTCAAAAAGTCTTCATTAACCACCTAATTATCGCTATTCTTTTCCTAGACTCCGGATAACAAAACCTGACCCTACAGACCTAGCCCCTTCCATAGTCTGGGAGCTTACATTTTTTAATTGCCTTTACCAATTATTTGTTAATAATTCAAATAAGTGAAGAAAGTCATAGGATTTAACTGATAGGGAAACTTGGTTTGATCTTGTTCTAATGACCGATCTTGAATCGCATCTGGAACTGAAGTCTGTATGTCTGTCTGAGGTTTCCACTTACTCTAGAAATAACTTACTTTGAGCCAGGGAAGCACCCTACCTTCTGTTGTTTCCCACCCATGTGATTTCTATATGTGCAATGACTATGTTCACTGCAGGGAAAATAGAAAAAACAATAGAAATTCTTTCCAGATATTATTTGGAAATATATATTTCAGATATGATAACTCATTGCTTCAACATGGAATATGTTGGATTTGTTTATGTTTGTTTTCTCCAAATAAAATGGAACCTTCATGGCTAAACTACAGAATCATTTAAGACTGCAAAGATTGCTTGATTCTGTGTGTTGTCAAGACAGGGAGGTGTAGGAAAAGTAAAAATGTTGGCATACTTTCTTCACAGGTATTTTTGTGTTTAGTTATATCGTAGCTCTTTGGCAATTTCTTCTTCAGAGGGTTTTCTTACCTTCCCATGATGATGATTGCTGGCAGCAGCACTTCTTACCTTCTCCTCCCTTCCCTTGTTGTCCATAGGTAATGGCCATTGCTACCTTGGCTGCCTGTTATAATAATCAGCAGGTGTTCAAAGGGGTAGTGAAGATTCGGAAAGGGCAAGCAGTAACCCTGATGATGGATGCCACCAATATGCCAGCTGTAAAAGCTATAGTATGCCAGTATATGGAAGAGGTACGTTTTTATTTAACTACCTAGGCAATTTGTAGCTACTTTTATGATTTAAATAATGTCACTATTTAAACATACCATGTTTGGATATTAGATGATTCTAACAAATCACTATACTATGGCCTAAAGAGACAGGAATTGGTATCCTTTATTAGGAAAAAAATACATGCACAAGGAGCTTAGCTACTTACTCAGTGCTGCACAGGACCCTGGGGAGAGGAGATAAATGAAGCCAGGCCATAGGGTGGAGCTCCTGAGCAGAGTCATATTTTGTGAGCAGGAAGAAGGTGTTCAAGGCCATGGAAGCTTCTTGTTTTCCAGGTGAGGAGTGTGAAGTTGAGGCTAGTGTATACCCATGGATTTCAGACCCCAGTCCACATGTACTGACTCCCAGTCCAGTACTTCCATTGCATCACAGGCCTCAGTTGAGAAACCACAGTAAGGAATTTAGGTGAAGGAAAACCACCAAGTTGTAATTATTTCTAAGTTTTCTTCTGCAAATCTCATTTCAAATGCCAAGAGCATCTTATAAAACAAAGCATACCTGCTCAAGCCAAATCTCAAACTATGGAAGGTATAATAATATGACTCTAATTCTAAGCCCTAGAGCAGTGCTTCTCAGATGGACATGATTTGCCTCCCTCCTTCCAGAGGACATTGGGCAATGTCTGGAGACACTTTTGATTGTCAAAACTGGCAGAGATGGGGTGCTACTGGTGTTCAGTGAGTAGAGGCCCCAAATGGTGCTGATCCTTAGGTGTGATCTTACTGAAGATTGAAATACTACAGAATTTTAAGAAAACATGAAAGAGTCTCATCATTCTTGCTTAGCTTGAACTCCCTTCCAGAAATAACTGCAGTCCGTAGTTGACATCCTTCCCGTCCACTTGTTACACATTTACAGGCATCAATTTGTTAATAGTGTTTTCATCTAAACAGAATTTTATTTCCTCTCATTTCTATTGCATGTTGCACATTCTCCTTGTATTTCCTCCTTGCCTTCTATCTGACAAGTTTTGGACGTGAGGCACTTACAGAAGGTCTAAGGGAAGACCAAATCTTTAAGAAAATAATCCTAAAATTCTTTCAGTGACTAGGTGAAAGTGTTCAGCCATTGACTGAAAATTGCTATTGATGAGACTGTCCAGTTTACCATATAGCCAGCACTTATTTTGAGCTTACTATGTGCTTGGCATAGCAATCAAATAGGTGAGTACTATAAATATCAAGGAAACTTGAGGCCCTAACCTCATGGCTAGAGTAATTTGGACACAGGTCTGTCTAACTTCAGAGCCTGTGCTGTTAACTATGATTCTAAAGGGTTCAATTAACTTTTCTAAATGGAGTTGTGCCATATGAGACGCTATTTCTTGATTTTATGTAAATTAAAAAACACATTTTGTAGTATGTAGTTCAGAGAATATTTTGGTTTTGCAGTTTTATTCTGATTTAGGAAACTTTTAAAAAAATTGTGTGGGCAGTTCCATTACTAAATTAAAATTCAGATTTTATTTGAGATTTTCTCAGCTATTGGAATTAAATCCTAGTTGTGATTCACAGTTTGAGGGCAAGGGTGGGCAGGCAGTGGGCTGAACTCTGTTTCTGTGAATACCCTGTTGTTAGAAGGGATTTCAGGCTAAGCAGGAATGATGAGACTCTTTCATGTTTTCTTAAAATTCTGTAGTATTTCAGTCTTCAGTAAGATCACACCTAAGGATCACAGCACCATGCGGGGCCTCTATTCATTGAATGCCAGTAGCACCCCACCTCTGCCAGTTTTGGCAATCAAAAGGTTGCAAAAGCCATGCCAATTGCTTTTGCAACCTGTCAGCAGAGCTTAGTGGCTGCCACAGAGATTGGCCAGCAAAGCTGAAGGTACTTTTTGGCCCTTTAAGAAAAAGTTTGCTGCCCTCTGATTTGGGGCATAAGTTATTTTGTTTAAAGTTACTCTAGTGAAACTCAAGGTATCTTGGAGAAAATGTTAATACTGAAGTTTATTTGATTCGGAATCTCAGAAGATTTCTAAGTCTCACACACTAGAATGTGCTGATGATTTTAATGTCAGCATTAAGGACATTTTGTAATGGTTTTAAATGAAAACTTTTTGTATGAAGTCCACAAATGGTCTGGCCTTTGCTGGCTTCCAGATATTAACACTGATCCTGTTTGTCCTCACTGACCAAGTCTATCCTTTGTGGTAAGAAAGACACATTTATTCTGTCCACTGTCTGTACTTTCTGATTGTAGCAAGAATGCATCTGGAAGGGACTTTAAAGAGGATATTCTCATGCACCTCTAATGTTTAAATGAAGAGTCAGAGTGAAGCCCAAGTCCTTCTGGACACTGCTCTGCAGGTCCCTCCTTTGTGCTGGGACAGCCTGAGATTCAAACCAGTCTGGACACCTGTCAGCTGGGGAGAAGATCAACCAACTGTTTTGAGATAGAAATAAATGTTCACACCAACAGCCAGAAGGTTTTATTCTCCTCTCTGACAAAGTAAATTCCTTGGCAAGGGCAATCTTTTTCATGTACCTGGAAGCTTCTTGTTTTTCATTCCTTGTGGTTAATCTAGGTCATTGCCAGGCTCTTCAAAACCTAGTTTCCTTGCTGACTGAGTGTGGTCCTCGGGCCAGCAGCATCCGCATCAGCCTGTTAGAATCTCAGGACTGCTCAAACCTATGGAATCAGAATCTACCTTTTTTAAAATGACATTTTTGCTTTAATGGGAGTTTAGATGTTCATATGTGAGACTTAAGTGATTATCAACTAGTTCAGTATTCTGCTGTTTTAAGTGGAACTGCTGAGACCTAGAAGTGCCACTTGGACTCAGAGAGGAGCTGCTTTAGAGCAACATAACATGCACAGGAGTTCAGCTCAATAAACGTTTATAGTGGCTTTGTGTCATTTAATCATCAAGTACTCATTTGTCTTCGACTATATGCCAGGGTTTAGATGAAAAACCTGCCATAGCCTGCTTTTGAGAAGCATATGAAATTCCTTAAGGCTGGTAAGTCCATGAAAAAACTGAATAATTTTATGATTTACCAGGGAATTAAGACCTGAAGTTTGTAAATACCTACTCTGTGCCTTGAGGTAAATGGACAGTGGGGTGGGGTGTAACAGGGCCCTGCTACAGTGGTCACTTTGGCCTTAGTGGCCCCCTGGTAGGTATGTCCACCTCTCAATCTGTTTGTAGCTTCTGATGGTTGTGCTAGCTTGCTTATGTGTTGGAACTGATCATCAAAGGGACCCAAAAGTTCTGCCATTAATTGTGTTACCAGGGACTGGTCACAACCATTGTCCCTCCCATCTGTTCACCTTATCTCACGGGAGGGCACGTTAAAGTGCTCTGGAGTTCTCCAAGAGGTTTTTATTTTTTTGTTGTTTATTGTGCTTATTTGGGTGCCACTGATTCCAAATAAACCTTTTTCCCAAGAGGAGACAAGGTTGTTATGGTTATACATGAAATGCAACAGGATAACAAAGTAGAAGTAGATGAGAAAATAAATTAAAAACATAAGGTTAGGAGACACAAAATAGACCCAGGAATGAGGCTGATACATGAATTTATAATGTGATGCTTATGGCATCATCTGATGTTTGTATGATGCTTGTGCAGTTGCTCCAAGAGGGCAGATCTTCTGTATTTTCAAATAGTGATATGAAGTTTGAGGTGTCTTTCAAATGTTTTCATTTAGCTAGAATTAGGTTAGTAAGGTTCTGTTTAACAAGTAGGTTGTAGCCTTAAGTTTTTGTTTTTGGGTTTTTTTTAAACTTAAACAAAAAGGAATTTATTAAATGTGGTGGGGTGGGTTGTTGTGGGAACTTGCAGAATGGAAGAAGTCTTAAAAAGTCAGGCCCCTGGGCTGGCTGGTTAGTTCAGTTGGTCAGAGTGCAGTATTGTAACATGGAGGTCTGAGGGTTCAGATCCCCACACTGGTCAGCCACCAAAAAAAAAAAAAAAAATCTTTTTCATTAACTTTAGCTCAAAGTAAGGCTTTATGTTTCCATTCTGAGACTTAAATGTACTAACTCTAAATTTCTCTTGCCCTTTGCAAATCATAGTTTTCTCATTTAAAGCTAGATTTGTTTTTTGCTAGAGAAAATGTTGCTTCCCTCATGACACGATGTTTTCTGTGAAAAATCTACCTGGGAATTTTGCTTTATTCTTTGGTTTGGCTTTACAGATATGCAGCTGTCCTGCTCACATGGACTATCTCATGTAACAACACTTTAATCCTAATAGCTTTTGAGGTTACAGTTACAAATGAAGTTCAGAGAAGTCAAGTCATTTGCCCAAAGTCCAACATATACTAAATATTAGAACTAGTACTTGAATTTTGGTCTTGTGACAGAATCTTTTACCGAGATCCCCAGGTGATCCCCATGGGCAGAAAGCTTGAAAAGCAACACTGTGCAGTGCTGCCCCCTCCACAAGGCTCTTAGCCACACGGGGAAGTGAATGGTCACACGCGTGAACGCCCCCACTTGAGTCCTGTGTGCAGGCTTGGCCCTCCACCTAGGGCTTCTGGTCCTTTCTGTCATGTCCTCAAGATCCTCCACCTTGTCCTCTCACTGGGCCATTCCTCTCAGTTTGCACAAGAGACGTGCTCAGGTCACTCACTTCAGAAGATGAGCACATCGTGACTTCCTCACCTTTATCTTTCCTTCATGTTAAGCTCTCAGAAGAAAGATGTGCTTACTGTTATTTAGTCCCATTTTCTTCTCAACCCACTTTATTCTAGCTTTTGGTTCTTTTTTTTTTTTTTTTTTTTTTTTTTTTTTTCAGGTGGCTGGCAGGTACATGTGTCAAACCCAGCCAGCCCTGTTCCTGTCTTGTCATTACGATTTTTTCTTACTGAAGTTATTTGATGATGACCTCCTAACTTACAAGTATAACCAGTTTTTGTTTTTAATCTTCCTTGATTCCACAGTGACATTTGAACCCCTGGCCTCTCGTGGCTTCTGTGGCACTGTTGTCTCCTGCTTGACATCTTCCCTCTCTGTCTGCCCCCTTGTCTTTCTGGCTCCTTGTCTTCCATCTGCTTCTTAAATGCTGGTATTTCCTTGAGCTCTGTCTTGATTTGCATTTTTTCTTACTACACAGATACCTCCCGGGTGCTCTTGTCTGTGGCTGTGGCTTTTTCCTCTACTCTGTGCACATCACTTCTGTCTCCAGCTCAGACCTTGGCCACAATCTCATTATTATTATTATTTTGGTTAATGACATTGCCATCCACCTAATCATGGAATCTAGATATCTGCAGACACCCTAGAGTCCTCCTGTATTTATTCTCCCAAGCCCTATTTATAGGCAGCCCCATGTCCTGCCTCTTTTACTTTTATGCTTTCATACCCATCAAAACTGTGTGCATTACCCTCTGACCCAGCAGTTCTAGGACTCTGTCCTACAGAAATAACCAGAAAATGAGCAAGGATGTTTACTGTAGCCTTTCGTCTTCAACCCTTATAGGTAGGGAATTAAATTATAATACATTCACCCACAGCAGCTCATGCTGAAAAAAAGAATGTCATCATTTTGTAGGTTTTGGCATTGAAAATATCTGTAAAAAACTGTGAGTGAAAAAAGTCAAATTACAGAAAAGTGTTATCTATTTTAAAAATTGTGTATGTGTATAATTCTGTGTACACAGTTTAGACTTACATATATTTATGCATGATTCTAGATAATGCATTCCTACATATGACATGTAACACATTTACGTATATTGGCACAGCAAAAGGTCTAAAAGTAACTACACCAGCCTGTGGCTGAGGGGTAGTCTGAGATTTTTTTACTTTATATTTGTATTGCTTGTTTAGAAGCAGAATTACATCATTTAATATATTTTTTAAGAAATTGTAGTTTCATCCCCCACCTGTTTTTCTCTGTGTAGCTGTATTTTGTAGCACAATACTAGACATTAGCTATCACTAGCATTTTCCTGTAGGCACATTCTTTTATTTCCTTGATGTCTTAAATTCTGGCTGTGTGTTTTGGGGAAGAGGGTGGGAAGAATATAAGATAAGTTTGTGGGGAAAAAAAATTCATCATGTAATGACACTGGGATAAAACATTTTATTTAAAAAATGCCTGCTCTGTCCTCTCCACCCCTTTTGCCTCAGTTCTGGCTCAGGTCACTTCCCACACTACTGGCTTGTTGGTGTGATTCAGTAGACATTCACTGAGGGCCTGCTGTGTGCCGGGCTGAGGTAAGAAGGTGGATGAGACACGTGCAGTCTGGTCAGGGAGACAGTTGCAAACTGGCCGTTCCGATGTGAGCGATACAGGGAAAGTCTGTCCAGGGGTGGCTCTTGGCCCAGCCTGGAGGTTCAGGCGGGTTTTCTAAAAGGCATAACACCTAAGTTCAGACTTGGAAGATGGCTAAGAGTTAGTCAGGTGAGGGAATGTGAGAGGAGCATTCCAGAGAGAGGGAAGGGATGAGGGAAGAAAAGAGCAGGAGCACGCCAGGGAGCCACGCGTGCACAGCAGCACAGGAGCTGTTACTGGAGTGCGAGGCAGGTGGTGGGTGGCACACTGGGCCATATCCCAGGCGGCCTCGCATTCCACATTTAGGCACTCAGGTGATTGGGAGTAGTGATGAAAGCTGCTGAGATGACAGTGTGGAGAATGGGCAAGGGGATCCGGGGCTCAAGCTCCGAGGCAGGAACTCACTTTGGAGGCTGGTATGGCTCGGATGAGAGGCATTAAGGGACTAACCTCGGGCAGTAATTGTAGGGGTGTAGAAGACGAGGTGGATTCTGCAAACATTTCAGAGGCTTATGGAGGGAAAGGGAGGTGTACAGAGTGCACTCCAGGATGGCTCTTAGGTCTCCCTGCATCTGCCCAGTGTCCCTTGTCTGGCTGTGGCCTGTGCCATGTTTGATTTTGTTTTCCTAAGCCACTTTTGCCCAGTCTTCCACTATCACTTTCCTTCTCCACGTTATTCTAGTCAGCCTAACTGAACTATGCCAGTGTTTACTGGGCACCTGCTGTGTGCCTGGCACTGCACAGTGTTGGGGATATGAAACTCAACATGGCACACCTGCTGCTCTCAAGCTTCCAGGTTGTTCCCCAGGGGCGGCGTGTGTGCCCGTGCCTCTGGCTTGCCCAAGAGGGGCTTTGTGATTAGACAGGCCTGGGTTGACATTTCTGCCTCATCAGTGGAGTGACGTTGCACTAGTTACTTCCATGTTCTGTGCGCCTTGGTTTCCTCATCGGTAAGATAGGCATAAAACACCTGCCTGTTGAGAGTTACTATAAGAAGTAATCACAGAAGATGTTTATAAAGTACCTAGTACTCAGTATATAGCACTTACCAGTTTTCCCTCTTTCTTTAACAGATTTATCATAGAATCCCCAGCTCAGACCCATCTTCTAGTAAAACAAAACAGATCATCTCCACTATCAGGACGCAGAATCTTCCCAGCGGCCAGGTGGTCTCCCGAAGCCACTACTCCCCTATTTATCTGTCATTTGTCATGCTCTTGGCTGCCCTGAGCTGGCAGTATCTGAGTACCCTGTCCCAGGTCACAGAAGACTATGTTAAAACCGGAGAACACTGATTTGGAGTTTGTTCAGAAGCTAAAGTTCATCACGAAATGGATTTACCTCTTCTTCAATGGTGGATGTTGGCTTCCTTGTATTTTTTCCTACTTTAATCCCTAAAAGAACTCTGTGTGGCTTGGACCTTTAGAAACTGAAGTGCAGTCGAGAATAGAAAACTGAAAGGAAAGGGGCACCTTGCCCTCAGCAGCCTTGTCTTGGGGTGGCAGTCACTGCCACTTCTGTGGCTGATGGCAGAGCCCTCATGGCTGCATACAGGACTGTCGCAAGATCTCACGTAGTATGAATCCTGGCTAGCATTATAAGTAAATGTATGTAATTTGAAGTAACTTTTGAATACCTATCATAGAAAATGAAGTGAACAATTTTTCTGTCTGGTTCCTGTTTTTCTCATTTGTTTTCTTTAATTGGTATGAATGGATGTTTATAATTCTAGGTAATGTTACCGTGTTCCCTAAGAATACAAATTTGTCTTCTGCACATGAAGGCTGAGAATAAAATTCTGGATGTTCTGGGATTACTTTCTCATTTAAAGGAGTTTAGCTTTCAGAGAGAAGCTGGATTGCCTTTAGCCCCATTTTAGAAGATGGCCTCCAGTAAAGGCTGACATTTTTGAGAAGGTTTTTATAACAAAAGATTTAATGTCTGCGTTTGTTAGGTGCAGTTCACTTGAAAGCCACGACTGTGAGAAAGGTGGAGATTAAGAATGGAGGTATTGATTGAAGGGCGAGTGGTCGTCTGCCACCACCCTGAAGCCAGCAGGAGACAGTACCAGGAGGGCGCAGCTGGCTGGCTGGCCCCATGGGACTGAGTGAGCGCTGGCAGGTGAGCTGTTGTTAGCCTGTCACCATGTACACTCTGCTGTGCGTTTATTCTCTTAGCTGTACTCAGGAATTTTAAAGTTTTTCCCCCAGCTTTCTTCTTTTTTAAAATTACCAGCTTACACATTCAAGAAAGGCAAAAAGATGTACTTGGTGTAATTCTCCTACTATGGTTGTTCCTCCTTCCTCTGCCCCAGCAGCGCTGGGGTTCATGATATACTCTCACCAAGAGTGGCTGAGAGTCTCAGCGTGGGCAAGGGAGGTGGCCCTGCACTGGCAGCAGTTTTGGAAAAGGCTGTTGGGTTGAGAATCAGTGTTGTAGGACACTGATTTACTTTCTGGAAGCCATTAATATTCTAGGTATATATAGTATATAGTCTGCAATGCAGTCCATTACACAATGGTAACCTAATCATTGGATTTAGGTTTTCTTCCAGCTGTAATGTTGGGTTTGTACTGGTACACACACAAACTGATTTTCCTCCTGTGACCAAGGATACCACCTGAGACAAAGGATTTAGTTTGGGTCCATGGAGACTTCAGTTAATTAGTTCATTTGAGACTGAGCCCTGCATGAACTTGTCACCATGCTGAAGCCAGTCAAGGTAACTTGCCACATAGAGAAGAGCTAGCTATAAGCCAGACTCAACTGTATTTTCCAAGTAATCTAAGCACCAAACTTGGTTTGTATGTTGATACAAATTCATATGTTGAAATCTAAGACGTATCTGGGTGCATGTAAGACAGCACAACATGGTGGAAAGAGCTTGGTGTCCGGTCCACTGGTAGAACCTTCTCTCCTGACCTCTTCATTACTTGTGGGACTTACGAGCTGTGTGGCCAAGGTGGTCTCTTAGGTCCTTCCCAGCTCTAAAGCTATGTAATTTTTTCTCACTGACTTGAACAAAGGTCTTAGCTCTCATCCTGTTACGAAGCTCTTTGAAAGATGGTTTTCCCTCGAAATATCTTCTCTACTAATGTTGCCAGGTAAAATATGAGATGCCCAGTTAAACTTGAATTTCAGATAAACCATTTTATTTTTTAGTGTAGTACACCCCAAATATTGCACAGAATATATTTATGCTAAAAAATTACTTATTTGAAATTCAAATTTAATTGGGCATCCTCTGTCTTCATAGAGGTTGCTAAATCTGGCAACTCTACCCTCTACTCCCCCACTTTTAATGTAATTATAGCATCCCTGGCACAGTCTATCTGGTTCCTACTTCAAGTGGAGTATTTTTCTTCAGAGAAGCATCTGACACATCTGACTCTAGGGCTTTAAAATAAATATTTGCAACAGTTGGGAGCAAGAGCCCAATCTCCACATTTTGGGAGCTTCTGGAGATCTGCTTAAGACCTGTGCTGCCCTCATCCCTCTGGGTAAGAGCCTGGAACCGCTACCTGCAGGCCCGGTTCTTTCACCTACTGAGTCGTTTCCCAGGGGCTTGTAGCGTGGAGGAGGCAGGAGGGTATCGAGGCACCTGTTTTACAGCAGTGCCAAGGCTGCAGTTCTCAAACTACCAGATCAGGTCAGGGCCTTTGCCTTCCTAACCAGTTAGCAGGGGATAGGGTGCTGCCCATCAGGACAAACTTTAATGTGCCCAGGAAGCACCTGGGGTCCTGTTAAAATGCAAACGCTGCCCGGCCTGGACTTCTTTGAGGAGCAAGGCTCTCAGGGTGTGGCTCCCTGAGGCACACTGAAAGGGTGGAAAGGGCTGAACTACCTTTGCTCAAACTCCTAACCCTGCTCCAGGCAAAGAATGAAAAGGCATCGTCGCTTCTGTCTGTCTTTGAACGAGAGGTACCTGAGGAAAACCACTGGACCACTTGCTACATCGAGCTAAGGTAACAAGGTAGGGACCCCAGGGGATCTGAGTCTCCTCAAACCTGAGTGTGGAGACACCCCACAATTCACCCCATCACTTAGCACAACTCAGCTGGCTCCAGGGGTAGGGACGTGATAGAGGTGCTAGGCAGTGGGGGGTTACTAAACCCCTTGTGAGCGGGTAGAACTGTGTCAGAACCCTACTGAGGTTATGAAGCATTCTAGTTGAGACTGTAAGGACAGAGTGATGATGGGTTGGTGGCTTCGGTAACCCTTGTTAAGCGTTTCATAAGTGTGATGATGAGTATCATAAACTTCCTACAGTGTTCCCCAGGTTTTTAGTGCTTATGTACTACAAGCTTCTGATCCCTGACGTGAATCACGCTGGACGCCATGCCAAATGTCAGATGCCTGTGGAAAGAGGCACATCTTTCGTTCACTCGGGGAAGGGGAGCAGCAGAAGCACCTCGGTGGGCAGCGGAACAGGTGCTGCCAGCTCTTCTAGTCGCTCCACTCCCTCCAGAACTGGTGTCCTCGGCTACTTATGGTTCTTAACTAGGGCCATGCAAAAGAATAGTTCTGCACCAACATCTGAGGGCACCCAGGGAAATGTGGTCCTCCAATAAGCAGGATGTCACCCTGGCTGAGTGAGAACACACACCATGCCTGTATCTGTAAGCAGAATCGTCAGACAGGCTGCTGCTGGTGTGGGTTGATAAAAATGGAACACAGCTATGTTTGTAGCTCTTTCAGCAGGGGCGAGCTCACCAGGGCTTGGGGCACAGTTCCAGGGAATGGATATACTGAGAAAGTTGATGAGAATGAGGGGAGAAGCGGATGCCATGGTTTGAAAATACGGCTAGGGCAGTGAGAAGTGAAAGTGGGGGTGCGAGAGTTGCCAGGGCACACAAATCCAGGACAGGACAGTTGACAGCCACAAGTCCACATGCAAGGAAAAGGAATCTCTGAGGTCCCATCACTTCATAGGCTTACATGGAAGGAGAATCCTTTTATTGGCACAGTCATTCCTTGTTAAATTGACAGGGTAAAGCAGTGATTTTTAAAAAACAGTAAAAGCTGGCTTCTCCCAAACTGGTTTCACTGTGGTAGCAGAAGTCGGTAGGTCAGCTGGCCACTTGTGACCACTCTATCTTGTTGTAAGCCACACCATGGAGAGAGAACCCGTAAACTAGCAAAGCTTGTCCAACGATTAGACCTGTTCATTCACATGATCAGCTGAGGTGCACAAAACATCAACTAATATTAAAAAGAATCATGCCAAGGACAAGACCAGAGAGGGTTTGAACACTGCGAAGCTCGACAGGTGCAGGTCCTGGGGGACACGGCTCTTTCCAGAGGCTGCCACACCATCTCTCCTCTGAATCCGTAGCAAACCTAGAAAGCTGCTCTCCTGGAGGCACTGCCGAAAGGTGGGAATTCACATTCTCCTAGCAGCTCCTCTCTCCACTCCCTTGGAAACACACAGATTGGGAGGGTGGGATGGGGGGGTCGCAGCAAGAGCTGGCAGCAGGCAGGACATACAGTGCTGGTCTGCAGGGAGGAGCCCCACTGCTCTCAGTGGTGGCATACCTGGTCTAGCTGCATGTGGCCAGCAGTCCACAGAACAAGCTGGAAGGTAGCTAGGACTTGGGTGCATCTCCTTGGAAGACGGTAGATGGTTTGGTCCAGCCAATCCTTCAGGCCCTGCCTAAAACCTGTATCTCATGTGAACTGAAAGAATAAAAGACATTCCTACCCCATCTCATCCCCAGTCCAACTGGCTACACTTAGGGAAAAACTCCTCCATGACGCCCAACGGGCCCACAGCAAGTTAGATCTTTTCCCAGTACTGCTCAGTGCGTGGAATTCCAGCCACAATTTCTGATTCGATTCCACAGTGATCCTGTCCTCTGAGGATTTTAAAAAAGCCTGAGGGAAAAAAAGTAGGATGCTTTTAAAGTGTGTCTTGCATTCTGACCCATGTCAGCATATTCAGACTCATCCCTAAAGACCTGGGAGTAGGCCCCCAGGCCCAGCGCCAGGCGGCTCCACAGTGCCCCGCGGCTTCTCCTGCTGGCTCAGCAGCCCAGCCCTCAGCACCATGAGGCCTCCCAGGCGGCTGCATGGACGCCACGTTGCCCTTCGTGGCATTGCAGCTGCTGGCATGGAAAATGTGGCAGACACGTGCTATTCGAAGCTGTGTCCTGGTCCACACCACCCTCCCCCAGGCTCGGAGACGGCACTTGGAGCAACAGGAAACCCCAGCATACAGCACCTGGGCATGCAGGGGGCCACTGCCGAGCCTCGGGCCTAGGGTTTGGAACTGGGCAGTAGGTGGAGCAGAGAAGGCTAAGATGACCACATGTTCTGGCCACGGCTCCCTACTCTTGGTGGTAAGGGGCTGCCACTCACCATTGTCACCCCAGTCAGTGTTCCAGGAGTTGGCCACCAGCCAGTAGGGGTTGCCATTCTCCACTCCCCAGCCCAGGATGCGGATAGCATGGCCGCCTATCATGTCTCCAGTGACGTGCTGGTACACTCCTGCAGGAGGAAAGCTGGCTCAGACGAGACCAGGCCATGGCCATCCCCATGGCACCCCAGCTCAGCTGGCCAGTCCAGTCAGGAGAAACAGGCTTCGGAGGTCCCTCAACATTGGGGAACCACTTAAATATTTATTTTGAAACCCAACACACTCACATGTGTTGAATAAATACTAAAATGGAGTCCAACAAAATGTGCTTGTTGGTTGGCCTTAAAAATAAAACTTCTAATAAATTCTAGTTTATGAAACAAATTTAATGCTAAATGACCAATTATGTTTTATGCCAAAAGGGTCACATGGCTTAAAGAGTTTTAAAGCTGCGGCTCTGAGGCACACTGGAGGGAAAGAGGAGGAGGCCGGGCGGCTCACGAACCAGCACATCACCTCGTCAAACTGGACATGCACCTTTTAGTAATACGGGTGGTGCTGCAGACAATGCCCACCCAGCCTTGCTAAGGCTTAATCCCCACTGCAACTACTGAGGGTGGGAAATCCTGTTATAGTAATTAAAAGGCAGGGCCTTGAAGAGGCGACTGGATTGTAGGACCGTGCAATACTGAATGGATTAAGAATGGTAGTCAGGGGCGTGGTTCTGCGGGCTTTCAAAGGACAGTGCATGAGGAGCTATCCCTCCCTCTGCTCCACCATTTTCACAATGTGATAGCCTGCTGTCACCGAAGTCACAACCAGAGAAAGCCTTTACCACATGTGTTCCCTGGACTTACCTCCTAGCCTCTGAAACAGTAAGCAGTGAATTTTGTTTTCTTTATAAACCACTGGGTTCCAGGTATTTTGTTATAAATAACAGAAATTGACTAATACAGGTGGGGTCTGTGCTAAGAATTGTCATCTTTACAGTTTTTTTTCTTGCCAGAATCATCTTCCTTTGTCCAATCCTTGTTTTGTAAGAGCAGAGAGCTCTGGAGTTTTTGATCTAGCAGAATGCAAATGAGCCAGAAGCAGTCGGCTGAGACCGTTCTAAGAGGACAGTCCCTTGGACTGGGTCTCCATAGCATCACCCCACTGGGGATGAGGTAAACGGGGGGCCTTTGCAAAGACAAAGAGGAATGCAATTGTTCGCTCTGCCCAGACACAAAAGACCTGCCATTATAACATGAGTTCACTGACAAAGCAGAGGGGCAGAGGCAGGAGGGCCGGGGTCGGGGAGCTTCAGGGCACAGGGAGGAATTAGCCAAACAGCATGAGCCCTGCAGAAGGTATCTGCAGCGCTGCGTGCAGAGATGCGACCGTAAGACTCCGACTGGTCTGCGGGACCCAGAGCCAGGAAAGGGGCCATCTGGCAGGGCCCTCCTCATGCGCCCCTGGCCTCCTGCCCTCCTCGAGTCCTGTGGGGCCACTCAAACCTGTCCTGGCCCAAGTGCAGACCTCTACGCCTCCCCAGCCACCATCAGCACACACCTGACTTGTACAGCAGGAAGTCTGAATACACTGAGAAGGCTCCCTCCACGGGGCCATTCTTGTAGATCTCTGCCATGATGTCCTTCTCCGTGCTGGAGACGCTGTAGGAGCTGTATCCTGGAAGATGAACAGGCCGTGGGTGAGGGCACCTCCCACGGCTCCACCACTAGCCCTGGGAGAGGACTCCATCCAGGGGACCTGCCTGGCTGGGTGAGGGTGGGGGACTGAGGCCAAGCTGGGTCCGGAAGCTGAGGCACGAGGACAGGGGGACCCGTGAGCCCGCCGCCCCACCCAGGAGTCCAGGACAGGTCACACGCTCGGAAAATGAGGGGACCCTGCCAGCCCAGAAGGTCTGAGACCAATTCAGGCCAGAACAGGCAGGTGTGCACTCCCTCCTCTCTCAGTCCCAGCGTCCCTACACTCAGGGAGCGCAGGCAGAGCTGCCCAGGCTCTGTGCCACCCCGCCTCACCGTAGTGCTTGTCCTCTTTGTAGGTCGGAGTGTAGCCAGGCTCACAGGTCTTGCTGCACTTGGGAGTGTCTCCCTCCCCGGTGCACGCAGGCCGGGAGCCATTCACATGGTGCTCACAGGGAGGGATGGAGTAGGGTCTGCAGCCTGAGGGGACCGGGACACAAGGGGAGTGGTCATGTGTGGTTCCCAGGCCAGGCAGAAGCGTGTCTACAGCACAGACACAGTGGCCTGTCTGTCCCTCAACCCGCACTTTGGGATGGAAAATGAAGCCACCGGGACTCACTGCTGATGAAGTCCCTCTGGTCAGGCCTGGGCTTAGGTGCGCACTCACCTACGTGGGAGTCATACAGGCCACCGGAAACCAGGCCTTTTCTTGTCCAGAAGTTCCAAGCTGCAGAGGGATAGCCGCCGTTGCAGCTGAAGGAAGATCCGCTCATCAGATTCACTGTGAGGACATTCTAGCTGCTCCCAGACCCTGCCCAGCAGCCAGGACTCACCACTGCCATCAGATCCCAATACACCCCCAACTAGGCTTCTCGAGATATTCACTCTTCCAGGGAACCACCCAAGCCCCCAGCCCTGCTCAAGAAGCAGAAGGACGCTCACATTTATTTATGTCTACACCCAACTGGTTCTAGGCGCCCTTCCTGCTAGACGGTGATTCTCCACTGAGTAGCGTGTTATAATTCCCTGGGGTACTTACAAAAAAACCAGACCAGGGATCAGAAGTTTAACCAAATTTTCTGAGACCAGCTTTTGCCCAGTTCCCATCACTCCGAGAGAGCAGCAGCCAGCCAGGGCCGCCTCCAGACTCCAAGTCTCCCATGCTATCTCAGTAGAGGAAACACCCTCCATCCCGAGGAGTAGCACTCTCCTGCCCCAGGGTCTTCCAAGTCACTCCCCACCCCAGGAGGCCTGGACTGGCGTCTACCTAGCACCAGACCTGCAGGGGAGGCGCAGCCCGAGACTCACCCCTCCCCACACTGGCCGCCACAGCAGGTGAGCAGGTCCTCCGCAGACACCTCCACGCTGATGTGTCCATTCGTGTGGATGCAGACCCGGTCAGAAATGGCTTCTACCGCCCCAAATGCCTGGAGGGACGAGTCCCAGGTGAGGCAGTCACCACCCCCACATTGCGACCCTCTCCAGCCACCACCTCAGAGGATCACAGAAGGTACCTCAGACCTTGTGTGGCTCGTCTCAACAAGAGGAGGCTCCCAGAGATCACACTCAGCTTTAAAGCAAGAGCCCAATCCACACAGAACCTCTGCCTGGGGACTCAGTTCACTTGTGAAACATGGACTTTTGTTTTGTTTTTAGAAGATAACAACTGCTTGCTCAGAAGACAATACCGTATGACTGCACTTACACGAGGCACTTAGGAGTCACGTTCACAGACACAAAGTGGAAGCGGGGTTAGCAAGGGTGGGGAGGGTTAAGAGGGACAGAGTTTCAGTTCTGGAGGATGAGAGTCCTGTGGAGGGATGGTGGTGATGGCTGCACAACTCTGTGAGTGTGCTGAATGCCACTGAACTGTGCACTGAAAAATGGCTAAGAGGATTAATTTTCTGTTATGTGTATTTTACCACAGTTAAAAACACAGTGAAGACAGTGCGTCAACACGAGGTGACACTGTCGTGAAGCAGCGTGGCGGTCAGGGCTACCAGTATTTAGTGACGGGACAGTGTGTCAGAGGAGGGCAGATGGCTTCAGAACCCGCGCGCGTGGGGTGGGGGATATGGTCTGCAGGACGCTCGCACATCCATCGTTCCACTCTGTCCTTGCAATAACTCACCGCGGGGATCATTATTAGTTTTACACTGATGGAAACCGAGACTCAGAGTTTATATAATTCACCTTGTTGTGGTTGGCCTCACCCCAAGCCCCCTGTTCATCACCCCCTACCCCTCCCCGGCCTTACCCAGCAGGAGCCACAGGAACCCTGGTCTCTGATCTCTTTGATGGTTGGACAGTTTGGCCACTGCTCCCGTGCATCGAAGCTTTCAGGCAGGTCCATGTCCTCAGCAAAGAGAACTCTGGATAAAGGAAGGTCTTAGTTACAGCTCATCGTACAGCTCAGCCCCCACCCTGCAAAGCTCACTTGCTTTAAGAGCAGCTGGCTCTGGATGGGGCTACAGACACACAAAGAAGTCTGCAGGGATGTTTCCCTTGGGTTCTATAAAACAAACCCTAACTCTACTGCTCAATGCAACTTACTATTGTGTATGCTCCTTACTAGACTTATTTAGTGTGTATTTCTCTAGAGTTTTATCCACAGGGCCCAGATAGTGCTTCTTGCTTCCCCCCACCCCACCCCCCATCACATCTGCCCAGGATCCTGGGTAGACAGGGGTGTCCTGTAACCTAACTATCTCATCCTCAGGTAGGCATTTCTAATGCTTGCTAAAGGAGTAATATCTCCATGAAAATGTCCATTGCAGAGATTTCTAGAAAAATAAAACATTAGTGGCAGATCATATGGCTTTTCTTAGATTTTCCTTAAATTACTCAAGATAGAGTCCATCCAGATCCTGGAGGTGCAGACCTCGCCTGTCACACCTGGGGCCTCCCATGGGGGCTGGAGCGGATGGACAAACGAGCGTTGCTCCTCAGGTCATCCCTGCAGCTCTGGGGGAGATGGGACCTGCGGATGCCAGCATAGGCTCACTTTGCTCCTTCCCACTGTCCCAAACAAATGTCTGCTGCTCAGGGACATCACCGCAGGGGCAGAAGCATCCTGCGGGGACGGGCACTCACCTCTGGGGTGGCTTGGGCCCGCCTAGGAAGGTGCCACACAGCCTCTTCAGGTAGCTCATGTCCACATTGTGGAAGTTGTGTCCGGCCTGGAAGAGAGCACGCCCGTGAGTCACACGCCAACAGAGGGGTTTCCCGGGACAGGGCAGATGGCCACGCTGTCCACCCACCTAACTCGGGGGAGCAAGGGGGCTGGGGACCAGCCCGGGGTGACCCACAGGCGGGTATAGCTCTCAGCCCGGAGGGTCTTCTCTGATCTGCTCCCATTTGGTGATGGCGAGAGACCCACCCCAGCCCAGACCACGGCTCATTCCTCAGTTCTTGGTCCTGTTGTGCCAGGCTTCAGGGCTGGGCAGAAACCAGGGAGGGTAGTAATGGTGCCCCACACCTGCCACGGCAGGCATCACAGGGTTCACCTGCTGTGAACACTCCTGCAGCTTACACACGTCTCCATGCGCACACGGGCCCACAGTGTACTGGACGGGGAGGAGGAGGTTTGGCCCTGAGCCACCGTGACTCCGAGTCAAGGCCATTCGTGAACTACTCAGGACAGAATGTCCCGTGGGCCACAGCTGAAGCCACCTCCCGCCAGAGCTGGCATGCACAGGAGACACACACAGGAGCAGCCCCACAGCCCACCTGCCATGTTGTGTTCTGTTTGTTGACATAGTTGACCAGCTCGTCTGACAGGGGGTGGAAGGAGGGCCTGCTCCGGGCACTGGTCAGCACCAGCAGGCAGCAGAGCGGGGCCAAGAGCTGCCACATTTTGGAAGCTGGATCCTGGATCTACCTGGAAAGGACAGAAGACATCAGACCGCAGATCCTTCACTTGTGTGTGGTACTCAAAACACACAGGCACTGTCTCAGGCATCGAGAGACTCATGTCCTTGCCCTGGCTCGGCCACTTGTGCCCTCCTGTTCCTTCTTCTGTGGAGCCTGGCGGGAGGGCACAGCCCTCAAGGATCTGCAGTGCCTGGGGAGAGAAGGCCGAGGGGCTGTGCTGCCCCAGACTGAAGCCAGTGTCCTGTCTACTGGTCTCAAACTGCCTTTGCATAGGCTTCTAGGACAAAGTTCGAGACTTCTCCCAAGCTAGCAATCTGAAAGAGTAAAGGGTCTACCTGATTCTGTCCTAAGTGGAGATGAAAGGGACAGAAAAAAATGAATGAGAAAGTAAAATTTTTACACCACATGAGCAGACAAAGCTCAACCTTGCCAGTGAGCCAGAGACGGAGGAGGCGGGGCTGGCCCAGCGGCCACACCAGCCACAGCCCCCACCCCAGGACCTTCTCCAGTTTTTCCAGTCGGCCAAGGGCTCTGCTTCCGGCAGGGGCCTTGGACGGGAAACTATCGCATCAGTACCTTGGCCTTTGATCCTGGGCCAGTCAGGAGTCAGGAGGCTCTGAGTCACGCTCTCAGGCAAGCAGCTCTAGTGACAGCAAGTGTCTCCTGGGTGCCTATGCTGGGCCCAGTGACACAGCCACAGAGCGGGGAGTGTGGTGCACTGGGGTGTCCCATCCCAGGGGCTTGCTCAAGCCAGAGGGTTCTACGTCTTCACAGGTCACAGTGAAAGTCACATGACATGGGTATCAGCACTGAACACACTGCCTTGCACAGAGCGAATTCTATTTTAGGGAAAATTCAAACTTCATTGTTGCTTAAGCTTAAGCAAAAATTCATCTAAAAGAATAAGTGTGTGGACAGCAAGACTGTTCTGGAAAATGCTCTGATGAAAGCCTAGCCTTCTGGGGTAGCAATGTGTGCTACTGAATGCTGGAGTGTGGCCCCCAACAGTCCCAACAAGATGACAACAGACCACCCCAAAGACTCCCCACGTGGGAATCTAGTGTGCGGGGGAGGCCGGAGAGGAGCGGCCGTCCTCTAGACTCCTGACACACGAGAAGTGCCGCGTGCGACACACACTCAAACGGAACAGACGCGCGTGTGAAGAAAGTCAACGTTCTCTCATAGTGTAACAATGAAGTGAGGAATGCCTACGATTGACGTGAAACACAACCTTCAAGGAAAAATGTTTGATTACATTAAAATGAAAGGTTTCTCTTTACCGTAAAAAAAAAAAAAAAAAAGACAAACTAAACAATACTAAAATATACTCAAGGGTTCGTTTCCTTGACATGCAAAAGGCTCTTTAAAATCAGAAAAATAGAAACAGCATAATAGAAAAATACAAAAGGATACACAGTGACTTTACAGAAAAATGACAATTGGCCAACAAATACGAAACTATGTTCAACCTCGAGGAGACGCAGATAAAGTCAACAGGATATGGATCGTGTATCAGATCGGCAGAGACTAGCATTTCTGGAGCAGGGGTGGTAAGGATGTGAATCAATTTGTGCCGATAAAGTAAAGACGCCCAGGTCACACCGTTCAGTGGGAAAAAAGAGAGTTGCAACTGACTGAGTCACCCAAGCGTCCGGGCCAACTAAGCAGCGTGCGTGTGAGGAGGTATTCCTGTCACTGCCTGCGGAACGCAGAGGGAAAGGGCCGGCCGGTGGGCTCAGGCGGTTAGAGTGCCATGTTGTCAAGGGTTCGGATTCCAGAACCAGCCAGCCGCAAAAAAAAGCAAAAAAAAGTCAAGGAAAATATGCACAGCAAGTGAGTGCAGCAGGGAAACCTTCCTTTTTCACTAAATACCCTTGGTTTTTATTTTTTTAAATGAATGTGCTCCCAAATTTCAAAGTTTTGTTTCTTTTAGGAGGAACAGAGGCAGTGCTACCAAAGAGCTTCAGCCACCAAATTGACAAAAGAACATTCGTTTTTAACAACCCCCGAGATGCATTTCCAATCATCTCCCCTCCCCCAGTGGGGCTCCCTCCCCAGGAACCTGATCAAAACACATAACCTCCCCTCCTTCGGTGACTCAGGGGGACACTGTGTCTCAGGTGACCACAGGTGTCAGTGTCTCAAGTAGCCTCGGATTTGTTAGGTAAACATGTCTCCTGTACAGACCAGAATAGTGCTGGGTTCTCTCCTTTCTGATGACGCCTTCTGCCTCACATGTGGCATTTCAACCCTTTTCTGAGACAGGAGAAGCTGGGGCAAGAACACCGGGCTGTCCTCTCCTTGCAGGGCACAGCCACCACCCTCAGGCATGTTCCCGGGCTGGGCCATGGTGCTCAGGAGCACAGGGGGAGGCGGGGTGCTCCCACCTGGCTGCTCAGATGCTAAATCATAAGCCAAGTGGAGAATGGCTGTTTCCATGACAATCCGGATTTTTACACAAGATTTCTTTAGTGTCTGTGGTGGCAGAGACACAGGCACTGCCCACCTCTCAAAAGTCCCTCAGCTCCTGGGGCCTGCGGGCCACATGATGTCACCTGCAGCACAACCGGCCTGAGCTTACCCCAGCTGTCCTTCACGTCCTCCCCGCATCTCCTGCCAACCTCACTCTTGCTCATCGCCAGGGCTTCCTGAGAAGCACAGACCTGAGCTGCAGGCCTGCGGCTCAGCGCCGACCACCCAGCCCACTCGTGCCTGGCTGAGTGCTTGGGACGAAGTTGTCCCTCCAGCCCCAGTGCCCCCGGCACAGGGGTGTGGCATGGCTGACTCTCCGCTCCTCCCTTGATGCATGGGTTGGGGTTCAAGTGGCCACCAGCCATTGTGACTGGGCAGTGAGGACGCACCCTAGGCTCGGAGGCTGGAGACTCCTGCTTGGACTTCAGCTCTGCCACTTACTAACTGGTGCCCTTGGGCACCGACCTTCACTGAGCCTCAGTTTCATCACCTGTAAACCAGAGCCAATAACCACCATATCTCTGGGTGGAAACCAAGGGTGGATGAGCCTGGGCAGAGGCCGTGGGCACCGGGCCAGGTGCAGGAGGAAGGACAGCAGCCTGTCTCCAGGTCCACTGACCCTCTTCCCGCCCTCTCCCCTCTTCACTCTTCTCCCACTTCCAGCCTGGGCTGGGTAATTCCAGTTCACTCCAAATCTATTCACCTCCACACTGCAAAGAAGAGTCTAATAAACTTTTAACCTCAACTTCCACATTGAACACCCAGAAGGGCTTCCACCTGGAGGGTCCCGAGACTGTTGAGAGCCAGATGTCCCTTCCTGCAAGCAGTGGCACTTCCACTCTGGTGAGCACCAACGCCTTCTCCTCTCCACACCACACCATCCAGGAACACTCCAGATAAGCCATGTGGTTAACACAAGCCAGTCACGGGTTCCACGGTCTCAGCCCGAAACAGCAACCAGATTTTTCTTCCCCCTTTTTGGCAAACACTTCCTTCTATTTCTCAAGTCTGTGGTTTCGTTTCTTTAATTACAGGAGATGAACAGAAAGTCCTTATTTCACAAACAAACAGGCGCCAAACCAGATGAGGACCCCAGTGGGTCACCGGACCCAGGGCGTTGGCCGGGGAGTACAGCTGTGGCAGGTGCTGTTTCTAGTCCTCGGCCAGCCAGGCTCCCTGGGTAGAGCTGCTTCCACGAGACCCCTCCACCCCTTTCCTACACTGATATCTGGCTAAAAAGAAAGACAAACTTCCCTCGCTTCTCCCCTTTCCAGCCCTGATGGCACTTCACAGTTTGCATGAAAGCACTTCCTGGTGAAGTTCTGCAGAAAGTTGCCACATGCAAAGAGGAGCATGTGGCTGGGTGTCCTGTCTACCAAGACCCTCCCCTCCTAGCAAGAGGGCAGACCACCGCGAAGCCATTCCCAGGATAAACACAGGCCTCAGCACTCTGGAAGGCAACGGAATGAACACGAGGACAAGAGCTGAGGCCAAGTCCCAGGAGGCCTCAGGTTCTGACATCCTGAGAATCAGTCTCAGCTTCCAGCAGGCTTGGTAAAGGTGGCTTTCTCACACGGTTACAGAGTCCTCCGGTAAGGACACATATACTTGAAACTTCCAAATAAGCCCGATGCAGCCTTCTGGCTGATGCAGAAAAAAGTAAATGAACGTCCAGCAAGTCTTTCATGCAGTATTTCGCTCCTTCCTGTGAATACAATGCTGACCTCTTTCAGCTGGCTTCAAAGAATCCGAAAAAACTGAGTGCCTACATTTTGCCACTAGCCACAAATTAAGAGTGTACCTTATAGGTCAGCTGAGCAGCCTAGGTTAGGGGGAAGGTGAAATGGCAGGAGGACATGAAGACTTGGTGGCACCTTGCAAGAGAACTTTATAAGTTTCTTTTTCTTCCACAAAAAACTTGCTTGCCTCTCACTGTCATTAAAGGAAGTTGTCCCCCAAGTTTCAGCCTCTTCAGGGCACCCACACACACGACTGTGCACACCTTCACTCCCCTTGACTTCGACTCTCCCAAACCCCAGTGTGGAGCAGTCCTGCGGCAGGCGTGAGCATTGATCCCAGAGGTGCTCTTGGGGCTGCCATTCAGCTCACTTGGGAGAGCACAGTGCTGGTAACACCACGGTCAAGGGTTCAAATCCTTATACCAGCCAGACACACACATAAAAAAAAGGAAAAACCAAATGCGGTCTGGACTGACATGAAGGAGACATGAGAGACCTTTGATTTAGATTGAATCACGGCCTTTCATGTTTTATGTCTTTGCTCCTAAGCAAAGGGGAAAAGTGTTCGACAGCTTCCTGCTGTATAATGATTAAATTAAGAACACAAACAAAAAAGGGGGCTCCAGCCCTGGCTTCATCGTCTTCCCATGGGGTAAGGATGAACAGATACCAGTGCCGACTCACCCCCCAGCGCCGGGAAGCCACAGTCCCCAAGCACCTGCTAACTGGCCCAAGGCTTGGAGGGAAGCAGGAGAAGCGACAAGGCCACACTGCACCTCACCCTGAACACGCCAGGACATGCTCAGTGTCCCTCTGCCACCCACCTGCCAATCGCACCTATCCAAAATAAGTCACTAATTCGCGCCAGGCTCAGCTACTAAAGCCACTCGCCAATGTGTCTGGAAAATGCAGAGCTACAAAAGCCCACAATGGAGCATTGCTTACGAACAGCCTCAGAAACCCCACATCCTGAATGCAGAAGAAAATTACTATCGTGGGCTTAAAGTAGCAGACACTAGGAAGGCCCTCAAGCAGCAGGAAACTTTTTCGTAGGGAAAAAGTGGGAAACTAGACAATGACTGGGCAGTCAACATTCCGGAAAGTTCTGGAAGCCTTTGCTCACCATCTGTTTCTGACTTATTGGGATGCTGACAGAGCCAATGTATTCTCCACGTCTTCCTTTCTAAAATGGGCACATTGCCTGGATGCTGAAGGATGTCGAATGTACCTTATAAAAGCTTTTAGAGATCCCTTGAGAGTTTGTCGACATTAGCGTCTGCACCTCTCCCGCTTGCAGGGACACAGCGGCTCCCTAACTCGACCGCAGGCTGGATTACCCTGGGCAGCCGAGGCGCTGGCAGACAGGAAAGCAAGACATAGAAAGGCCCTGCCTCTCCAGCTTCGTCCTGTTTTCTCTCCTGGGGCCCCAGGAACAGACACGTGCCTCACAAAGCAGATGGAGGAGACGCTCTCTCTGAAAGTGCCTCCCACAAACCCAGCTGGAGCAGCAGCCGTCAGGGGAAACCCTCTCGGTCACCAGTGGGGCAAACACCCATGTCCCCATGTGCAGGACAGTTAACACTTGGGGTCCCAGGGCAACTGTTTCATTGTCATGTTTATCCCAGGTTGGATGAAAAATTATAGCCATTGTACTACTAGTCACAAGGCCTCAAATGTTGATCTATTCCACTATCTTGTATGCCCAAAGAAACACACTCAGACACCAGCAGGGCCAAGTGGATTGAGAAGTGGGGAAGGCCGGGAGACAGACGGCTCCTGGCTCTCTAATGTGGTTTGACAAAAGCCTCAAGCCCTGGAATGGCAGAAGCCATTGGCTGGCGCAGGCCAGAAGCCACAGGACACGTCCTTCTGTGAGCACATCCCACCCCATCCAGGTCAGCAGGTCAGAGGGTCAGACAGCAGCACAGCCCATTGGTCTCTCAGGACAGGATATCGAGACGTCTGCCGCAGCACCCTATCTTGGTTGTATCTGTCCCAAGCTCTCCACTCACGCTTGCTGGTAACTCTAGATTATCGCAATGACCAGACCAACGGAGTTATTGGCCTGGTGGAGACAGATAACACAGGCAAGACTGCAAGCCACACGTCCCCCACAGCACCAGCATCCACAAAACACTAATGCTGAAAAACGACCTTTGGTCTTGTGTAAGGCTTCTTTCTTACAGGTGAGGGAAACTGAGGCTTGAGAAAAGACTGAGAGCAAGCCCTGAATGGGTATACTTGAGTAGTGATGGATAACTGTCAGCAGATCAAATTCTAAGTGAAATTCCGTCACAATTATCTGAATGACCCAGATCATATTGCCAATTGTAGGAGCCTCAGTTTCCCCATCTGTAAAGTAAAAGAGGAGGAGTGCCAGCACCTAAACCTCACATGCTTCCTGAAGTTAAATTAGAAAATATTATCTAAGTGTAGAGAAGTTCAGATACCTAAGTTGGTACCTAAAGAATTCTTAGTAAGTTCTAGCTATTCACAAAACCCATTAAAACCTACAAATGCTATCAATGACCAACAAAAACAGGAAGAAAAACTTCACTAATCAATGCTTCCCTAGAGCAAAGAATTAAATGTGAATCTCTAGTCATGAAAATTAAAATCAGGGTACCATTTCAAATCCTTCAGATAGCCAAAAATTAAAGTCTGGTAATATCTAGTGTCAGTAACGGTGAGGAACAGGAACTGTCCACAGGCTGGGGGCAGAACTGAAACAACCACCCTGGAGGACACTTTGTCAATATCTAGCAAAAGGGAAGATGCATGCACATCACAACCCAGCAAGAATTCTCCTTCTCCTGCTTCTGCCCTGGAGAAACCCTGGCAAGCTTGGGTCTGAGAGACACAAGGCTGGTTACTGTAGCACTGTGGCTGCAACAGTGGAAAAGTCAAAACAATCTACCTGTCCCTCGGTAGATAAACACATTTAAGATGAACTAAATCTGTAGGTATGAACATAAATAAACCTGTTATATAAATTTTAATAACAACACTTATGGATTGACACAGAGTTTTCAAAGGAGAAAAAGGAGACAGGGTGGTTAGCTCAGTTGGTTAGAGCACAGCCTTATAACCCCAAGGTCATGGGTTTGGATCCTTGCACTGGCCAGCCGCCAAAAAAAAGTACAAAAAAGCGCAGGATAATTATAGAGAGGAGCATCAGAGCGAAGATACACATGCCTCTGGAAGAAGAGGAGGCAGGCGCAGGAGCCGCACCTGACATGGCTCAGCTGAGACTGGGACCCTGATGCCTCAGAGGGGACCCCACTACCCTGACCTGGTGCAGGTTGTTAAGGCTGAGGTTAAAAATGGGAGGATTAATTAAAAGTCTAAAAGTGTAGTGGGGTTTGATCCCTATCTCCAACCCCATGCAAACTAGGGTGGGAAATAAACATTAACAATCATGAAAGGACTCAAGATTTATCTGCCACGCACCCTTTCTTAGGCAACTCCTGGAGAGTGCACTGAGAAATGACATGAGACCAGGTATGGAGGCCACCCACTGCCACCCCATTACCCACCAAGTACAAACACACACCCACGTACGCCTCACCTAGATTTAGCTTACTGTCAACCCCCACCATTTCCCTTTACATGACTCACACAAAAGTGCCCATTTTGATTCTTTTCCACCTACAAGAATTCCCATTTCATATGGCTCAACCTTACACATTTCTAATACTTTCCTTAGGCCAGATCACCAAAACCAGGCAGCAGACCTGTGAGTCCTCCCCTCTAAATACTGCAGTCCATAGCTCCCAAGGATGGGATGTCCAACGCAACCACAACTCACTACCACACTTAAGAAAATCATCCAACACAGGCTGGCTGGTTATCTCAGTGGTCAGAGCGTGGTGCTGATAACACCAAGGTCCACGCTTCCATCCTTGTACTGGCCAGCTGCCAAAAACAAACAAACAAATAAATATATATACATATATGCATGTACATACATCATCCAGACATCCCACGGTGCTCCGACACGTGGCCTCTCTTCACCTCTCAATCCAACGGCCAACAGCGATACAAAGTACCTTTCACTACTAAAATGCGTGTCATTTCCCTGTCCAACTCCCAGGTCCAGCAGGTGGAGGAAAAAAAGACTCTGTCTACAGGAAGGGCCTCTGCCCAAGATGCTGCGTCAGCTCCACACGGGCCAAACGGCTTCCACCTTCCCACCCGACCAGTGTGGAAACAGGGTTGTCCTGACCCAACATCAAGGAGAGATGCTGGAGCCAGGGCTGTGTGTGGCCTGTGTCTGTGACACACCCGGATAAGGGATCCGCACCTTCCCACCAGGCAGTACCCCAGCTCTGGGACAAGTGTCCCCAAAGAAGTAGAAGCTTTTCCACTTTTCTCCAGGACACCTCCTACTCTGGGAAGGCTACTGGGTGGGCGGCCCGGCCCCTCCTCCACGAACCTCAAAGGTCACCATCAGAGCCAACAGGAAACAGTTCTCTGGTGCGAGGCACTTGGGGACCAGGTTTTCAAGACACCAAAAGGTGCCAGGTTTCCCTTTGTACCCACAACCTCCTTTCCTCAGTGGGTGTGGGGGTCTCTGCCGGGTCAGGTGCAGCAGGAATGTGGGGCCCGGGCTGAAGTCCTTTGCCCTGCGCCAGGTTGTTGGCTCCTCCGTGCCGGGGAAGGGGGGACCTAGGCCCACCACGAAGCCAAGTACGGTTCGCTTCCACCTGGTCTGCCGGCACCCCCGACACTCGCCCCGGACGCCGCTGCCCGCGGCCTCCGGGGGAGGGGACGCCGCGGGGCCTCCGCCCTGCGTCCCGCGACCCCACCTGGGCCTGGGGCACCGTCCGCCTTCACGGCAGGCCCGGCGGGGACAGAGCGACTGCTCCA
>NW_007727438.1:248438-255709 GCF_000696425.1 Galeopterus variegatus
ACCCCGCGCCCGCCTCGGCTCCCGGGGACCCTGCGGGATTCGGGCAAGGCCTGAGCGCGCCGCCGGGGAAGAGCAGCCCCGAGCCCCGCCGGCCTCCTGGGGAGCGAAACCATGAGGCCCGGAGCCCGGGGAGTGGGAGGGAAGGTCGCTCGAGGTGTTCCCCAGCGCGTCCACCGGCCCGGAAAGACCCCCGGGGCTGCCGCTGCGGGACGCGGGCCCCGAGCCTGCCTGGGCAGGGGCTGCCGCGTCTTCATTGGTTCGGAAACCACGCGGGTTGCGGGTGCGGAGACGACTGCGACACTCAGCAAGTGTCAGTGGTGACAATGAGGCGTGGCTGTCACCACTGAGCACTGACTCCAGGGTTTCTACAGAGGGAAGAGGAAGCCCCTCGGGGTGGACATCTGCCTGGAGCAGGGCGCAGGGGAGCAGCACTGACGCCCACACAGCGGGCACACGGAGGGGTGCCCAGGAGGCTGACGGAGGGGTGGGGGGTGGCTCGAGACCCGCCCCCTCCCAAGCATCTCCCCTCTCATCTTTATGACAACCTTGCAAGGTGGGTATTGACACCAGTTTTATTTAGGAGGCTCACTGGCGTTTTATCCAGGCTCATCTGACAACGAGACAGCTGCAGTCTGGAGGACCTCAAGGACCCTGGCCCTCAGCTGTCCCCACCCTTGAGCCTGCCGGGGGCCCATCAGAGAGCTGTCTGGACACAGGGACCTGCACCTCACTGGTACCAAATTAAGGATAGAAGTGGAAGAGAAAAAATCCCTGGAGTCCAAGCGTGCTTACTGAACCCACAGTCAAGTGGGATACCGCAGGAGCTGGTGACCACAGTGGAGAAGGCTGGAGGTCACTGTGGCCCCAGCTGCCTGCTCACCCAGTCATATCCCGAGAGCCACAGACCGCAGACTGCAAATCGTGCTTTATGTCATCTTCCTTATGGCGTTAAATCATTTTAGACCTCCACGAAGAACTCCTGAGAAGGCACCAATGGAGAGGACAGAGGGAGAAGCGTGAAAAATCTCTCTCCTCTCTTATCCTCACAGCATGGAAGGGTGCGTGAGCGCTCTGCATTGTCAAAGGACAAAATTACAACAGATTTACCTAAATATCGCGATTGGCTTTATTTCGGTAGAATAAGCGTTCCAATGAGCTGAGCCAAGGAGGTTGATTTTAGTGACAGAAAAGGCTGAAGAAAGCAGAACAAACAGAACAGTGGATTGGTCATTTCAGAGTTACTTTCTTTGTGAGGTGCGGACAGGAAGACAGAACAATGGAAAACATAACTGGTTATTTAACACCAGGGCACTTGAGGCTGTCCTTTCTGTGTAAGGATTAAAGCAGAAGGACCTTCATTATCACACCTGTTGAAGATCGAAACTGTCCTGTTTGGGAAACTGACTTTTTATCTCTCTCTCCTGGTTTCTCCAAAGAGAAAACCACAATTTAGTTTAGGTTTGGTGATGCAGAATTTAGTAGGGGTGATTCCATTTTGATTTTTAATCTGGTCTTTTGGGGCCTAGTACAAAAAATTAGTCCAAAACAGTGGTCTCCTATAATTTTTATTTAACAGCTTGCATTATCTTAACTTTATGGAATTTTGGATCAGTGTCATAGAGGTAGAAATCTCTTTTGAAAGAAGAACAAAGAAATAAATCACTACAATCAGAGTAGTATTTGGCTTCCTGGAGCCTCCAGGAAAGCCTCATAGGGAAAGTCACACACTGTATATTTACTTGTTTATTTTCTTTACCACCCTCACTGGATCTAAGCCCCATGAGGGCCTGTGGCATTCCCCGATCCGTCCCCGATATGTAGCACAGTGCCTGGCACAGTCGAAAATAAGAAAATGCACAGAGTGAACGTGTAAATGAGTGAAGTAGGCCTTGAAGGCCGAGTAGGATTTTTGACTTAACCTGCCAGGTTTTGGGGTTCGGGTCTCAGGAGACAGCTCTCCGAACTTAGAGGGGCCTTGACCTGTGTGTGTAAAAGCTGTTTGCCTGCTGAACATCTGGAAAAGAGGCCTAGGTGTACACCGTAAGGAGATAAAAACATCCTCCCCAAAACTTGTACCGAATGTTCGTAATAGCCCAAAGATGGAAACAACCCAGAAGTCCATCGACTGATGCATAAATAAACAAAATGTCATATATCCACAAAATGCAGTATTATCCAGGCATTAAAAAGAATGAATATAGATACATGCTACGACATGGATAAACTTTGAAAACATTATGGTAAGAAAAATAAGCCAGTCGCAACCACAGATGATTCCATTTACGGGAAATATCCAGAATAGGCAGGTCTGTAGATAGAAAATAGATCAGTGATTGCCTCAGGCGGGGGCAGGGCAGATGGCGGTTCAGGAGGTAATACAAATGTTCTAAAATTGATTGTGCTGAGGGCTGCACAACCCTGACAGGAATAAAAACCACCGAATTGCGCACTTTAAGTGGGTGGGTGTTACGGTAGGTCAGTTATCTCAGTAAAGCTGTTACCAAAAAGTTGATTGGGGAAGTCCTGGAGAGAGCTGGAAGTAGAAATCATCCTTTTTTCTTTTCTTTCTTTTTTTTTTCTGGTTATCCTTTAAGAGGTCCCTTTTCTAAAGAGATGCCTAATTTGTTCTTTATTTTACAAACCCTTGTAAATCTGGTTTTCTCTGACCTCTCTCTCTGGCAGTTTCCAAATCCCAGGGAGTTAGACTCTGCAGAGGAATGGTTTTTAATTGATGGTCTCTGTTGTTCAGTGGGTTCTTTAGTAGTTGGCAACAGACTCTGATGATTTTGGCACGGGCCAGTTCTTTCTCCCAGGCATGGACTCTACAGGGTTACTCCTGATAAAAGTGAATCCTCTCTTTGGTACTGGGGGGCACTCAGCTTCTGTCTGGGGCTTGCCAAATCTTGTTACCGGGGCCACTCAAGTCTGGCTGCCTGCCCCTAATAAAAAACCCTGGCTTGGCATGCCAAAATCAGCTCCTGGCTGAGGCTCCCCCAAATCTGTCACCAAACCCAAGTCTGGCTGCCTGCTCCCAAACTAAAACAACCCAAAAGTCAAATGTTGATGAAAATGGAAGTCAGCTTTATTCAGGAATACTGGTGACCTGAGGAGAGATGTTGGGCTGACCCATCTCTCCAGTAAACCTGAAGGGGAGTGGCCAGACTAAAGCCATCTCCAGACTCAGATTTAAGGTTGATTTTAGTGACAGAAAAGGCTGAAGAAAGCAGAACAAACAGAACAGTGGATTGGTCATTTCAGAGTTACTTTCTTTGTGAGGTGCGGACAGGAAGACAGAACAATGGAAAACATAACTGGTTATTTAACACCAGGGCACTTGAGGCTGTCCTTTCTGTGTAAGGATTAAAGCAGAAGGACCTTCATTATCACACCTGTTGAAGATCGAAACTGTCCTGTTTGGGAAACTGACTTTTTATCTCTCTCTCCTGGTTTCTCCAAAGAGAAAACCACAATTTAGTTTAGGTTTGGTGATGCAGAATTTAGTAGGGGTGATTCCATTTTGATTTTTAATCTGGTCTTTTGGGGCCTAGTACAAAAAATTAGTCCAAAACAGTGGTCTCCTATAATTTTTATTTAACAGCTTGCATTATCTTAACTTTATGGAATTTTGGATCAGTGTCATAGAGGTAGAAATCTCTTTTGAAAGAAGAACAAAGAAATAAATCACTACAATCAGAGTAGTATTTGGCTTCCTGGAGCCTCCAGGAAAGCCTCATAGGGAAAGTCACACACTGTATATTTACTTGTTTATTTTCTTTACCACCCTCACTGGATCTAAGCCCCATGAGGGCCTGTGGCATTTGAAGAAAACTTAGGGCCTTTTAAAAATCTTTTAGAGCCCACGTGGCTTTAGGTCCCAACATGGCTTCAGTCCTGCTCCCTCCAACATCTCTTCCCTCCTTTCCTCCAGCCAGTGCTGTTGGGGCTCCAAAAGCAATCCCCTAAGCGAAGGCCTCACTAGCAACCTCCAGAGCTGCTGCAGGAAGAACTCTGACCTTCTCCTACAAGCCATAGAAACTAGAACCCCTCTTCTCCAGAGTGCATCTAGATATGGTCTCATCTTCCCCCCTGCCTGATTGCAGTTCATGAGACCCCCATTCCAGGAAAGGTCCTGCCCGGTCCCCTGGAGGAAGGAACGCTACACAGAGAGGCCACGAAGAACCTGAGCAGATGTGCCCTGCTGGGGTTCTGCCTCGGTCTAGGAGCATTAGATCACACTTTCCTTGTCCAATCCCATTTCTACAGAGCTGTGCCTGCTTCACGGAACCTGAGCATAAATAGGGAAAATTTTCCCTATATCTTTGGGTCTTCATTCTGAAAGGCTCCTGTGTCATGTAAAACTATTTTATAACAAAATTTGTTATACCTTTTCATTATATTAATCTGTGTTTATCAGTGATTTTTCAGAGAAACTTCGGGGGGTTGAAGGGGATGTCTTCCCTTGGCCCCTACAGTGCTTAAACCTGTTAGTTCAAATTTGCCTTCCTACTTAGAGTTGCAAGAGTCTTTTAAGATCAGATCAGCCTACCTACCCAAATCTGTTTAAAATCACAGCAACAGAACAAAGAAAGGGGCCAGGGCCCCAGGTAACACGGAAATGTTCTTATCACTCCCCAAAGGAACATGGCAATGTTTACCACGGTAGAACAGGTCAACGTTCTTTTAGCAATCTATTTGTCCATACACAGGAGGGAAGGAAAATAAAAAAGAATTATTGATCATCTATTATATAAGTCATGCCTTTTAAAGAAAATTCTCAACCATCCTGTGATATGGGGGAAAGCCCCACTATCTACCATTTTGCAAATGAAGCAAAAGGGGCCCTGAGAAGTTCCACTAAGTCCTAGGTGACCGTGGTTTATCAGGGACAGCAGGCATTATAACACAGATCAGAATCAGAAGGCCCGGCCTCGCTCCTGCTTTATCAGGCAGAAGGAGTGGCCATAACTCACAAATGCTGTGGGCCACAAGGTTTGTGATGGGATTTTACGAAGGGACAAAGAGTGACTTTCTGGCCAAGGTATTGGTCCTCAGGAGATTGCTCTCAAAATGCAAATACGTAACCTGGAGCACAGGGGCCGTGGGCAGTCTTCCTACAGAGAAACACTCTCCCTTTGCTTGGGGCTCTGGAGTCTGCCAGGTGTCTCTGCAGGGGAAACTTCCTTCCATGCCTATTTCAGGCCCCAGTCCTGGCAAAGACTGCTCCAAAGCCTCTCCCATTCCCTCCAAACCCATGCACTTTTATGTTTTGTCTGCAGTGGGGTCTCCACACAGAGTGGGTGCAGTTTAAGCCAAGACTGCCTTGTGGTGGTGTAGACGGAGTATCCTCTTGGCACTCCAGCTGCATGTCTGTGATTCTATAGCCCCTGTGTCAAGCTTTTCCACAAGGAGGTGGACAAAGCTTGGAATCTGCCATGTGGAGCTGCGTGACTTCTCATAAGTGACTTAACCCCTCTGTTCTTCAGATTCCTTATCTGGCTGGTGAGGATGGCCCAGACTCCAGCCCTGAACACAATCCCTCAAATCTAGGTGCTCCCAAGGACAGAATGGGGTCCCACTGGGTCCAACGGCCCACTTAGGTGTGTTATTTAAGCCAACAGGCACTGTAACTGGGGTCTGAGTTGTGACCAGCACCCCTTACCCCCAGAGGTGGCCTTCCCTGAGGCTCAGAGCAACAAACGCGCCCTTTCACAGATCTCCTTGGCATGTCTGTCTTCCTTTGGGCCTTTTAGAAGCTGAGAAGACTGACATCCTGAAGACCTCCAGCAGGTGGAAAGAATATGCCTTTGGAGGAGATTCCTTTCCTACCTTACCTCACCCCCCGTTCTTCTGAACCCACAGGGCCAGAGACACCAGACTCTACCACGAGCCGGAATTGGGAAAGGTTGGCAGCCTTCCCTTGCACGGGGTGTCCCTTCTCAACACCCTCTCGCTTCACTAGTCCAAGCCAGGATGAAAAAAACATGGAGGCAGGGCCGGCCCGGTGGCGCACTGCTACAGTGTGCCGCTTGGGAGCGCAGCAGCACTCCCACCGAGGGTTCGGATCGCACATACAGACCGGCCGCTCACTGGCTGAGCGAGGTGCGGGCGCAGCACCGAGGGTTGCGATCCCATTGCCGGTCACGAAAAAAGACAAAAAAAAAACAAACAAAAAAAACATGGAGGCAGAAAAACCTGGGTCGGAGTCCTCGTCCCAGTGATAGGTCACTTCTCCCAGCCACTTTTTCCAAACAAGTTTTCGTGAGGAATTCATTTAAATTAGATCCTCTATGATGCATCACCCCAGTGGCCCACAGGTACAATGTGATCAGTAGCAAAGCCCCTCCCGTTTTCTTTTATCTTGTTTCATCTTTCTTTTTCTGTATTCTTTTTGGATCCTCATAATTCAACTTGACCTTCCCATTTTCTAATTCCCATAATCAGATACATCAAAAGTTCTGGTCTATTAACCAGCAGTTCCATTTTTGTGTATTTACCCAAGAGAAATGAAAACATATGGCCCCCAAAAGACTTGTACAAGAATGTTCAATAGAAGCTTTCTTCATAATAGCCGAAAACTGGAAACAGGCCACGTGTTCAGGAGAATGGATCAGCAAGAGGTGGCGTATTCGACAATAGTTCCCACAAGCAAAAATGAGTCAACTTACTGTTAATCACATGCATCTGTCTCAAAAACATTGTTGCGTAAAAGAAACCTTATGCAAAAGAGTGCATACTGTACTCATGATTCCTTTTAAGTGAAGTTCTAGAACAGGCCAAACAAATCTGTGGTGGAGAAAATATAACAGCAGTTGCCACTAGGGCAGTGAGGATGAGAGTTGACTGGGAAGAGCCTGAGATAACTTTCTGATGTGATGATTGTGTTCTAGATCTTGACAGGGGTTTGGGTTACACAGGTGGAGGTATGTGTCAGCACTCGGTGAATACACACTTCAGATCTGTGCATTTTGTTACTGTGGATACATTTTACACCAAAGGAAAACACTGTGGGCAGATACTAGCCTCTGGTAAATGATGTGGCTGCTGAAAGGGAAGTTACAGATAGCTGTGACTTACTCTGAGATGACGGGAGGTGGTGGGTGGGTGGATGGATAGGTGGATGGGTGGATGGATGGGTGGGTGGATGGATGGGTGGACGGGTGGATGGGTGGGTGGGTGGATGGATGGATGGGTGGACGGATTGGTTGGGTGGACGGATGGGTGGGTGAGCAGATGGATGGATGGGTGGGTGGGGGGGCAGATGGATGGGGGGT
>NW_007727438.1:255963-262599 GCF_000696425.1 Galeopterus variegatus
TGGGTGGGTGGGTGGATGGGTGGATGGATGCATAGATGGAGGGTAGACAAATGGATCTATGACAGAGTAAATGCTGTAACGTGTCATCGCAGAACCCAGCTGGTGGACACATGTGTTCGCTGTAAAATTCACTGTAAAATTCTTTTAGCTTTGATATATCTTGAGAATTTTCATGATGGCACATTGAAATAAAGTTCTGGTCTTAAAAACATGTGACACAAAAACAAAATCTAACACAAAAAACAACTCCCCAGAACTATTCTTCAAGGGTGAGCTCAAATACCCCCTTTTCCACAAAATTGGGCTAGTCGGTTACCTAATTAAAAATATTTGTTCCTGCACCTGGAATGCTCTCACTGAACTTGTACTCCAATTATGCAGTGCCAGGTGCACAGAGGGCATGCATGGTGTGCTTGCCATTATTAATATCATCATAATTATTACTAATATTTATAGCAGCGACAATCTCTATCTATTTCCTCTTTACTCTATAAGCTGTTTGAGAGAAAGGACTTTCTAGACAACCCCATTCCAGGTTTCTGATTTTGATTTTATGTAGTTAATTATGTTACAACCCTAAAATTTGTAGGTAACTGATACGATGTGAAATAATTCCTCTCTTTAGGTGCATAAGACCTGCTGGGGGTGGGGTGGGGGACATCCTGCCTGGGGGGTTCGGTCGCCTCCCTGTTCCCATGGGGCAGAGGAGGCCTGCTCACGCTCCCACTTGCACATTGCTTGCAATATTTCTGCTCAATAAGTGTTTTTTTCTTTGTATTCTCCTTTGAACTAGTTGTAACACCTTACCAGTTTCCACATTAATGAATTAAATAAAACCTTTAATATGTTTGTTCTTATATCTCTATGAGAATCAGGATTTTACTTAAAAAAATAAATGATCCGCGAACACCCCACCGTGCCTAACTCAGAGTCAAACCGAATCAGATCTCTTGATTGGTTGTAATTGTTTTCAGTATTTACAGCAACATGGTTCCATTTCCTGTCTACACTTTAAGTACACTCTGATTTGGGTTTGAATTCCTCCTTTCTTCTCTCTTTTACTGCTCTCACTCCTTTCGTCCCCTCCTTCCAGCAGCCGGCCTGGCTGTACGTTGAGTTGCCTTCGTGCTCCCAACACTTCCCTTTCTTTGTGTCACCTGAAAGGGAAAACGACAGGGCCTTGGTTCTGGAGAACTTCCAAGTTCCTGGTTATAAACTTATTAGGCTGACAGCATGTTTATTTTTTTTTTTTGGGGGGGGGGGCTTCCAGAAGGATACCTCTTTATTTTCATACCAGCGTCTCCTTTCTGGCTTATACTAGTTTGAGTGCAGTCGTGTCAGTGCACACGGGAGAGGTGGTGTCACCCTGGCACGGCAGGGCCTCGGCTTGAGCGCAGCCTTGTGGCCTAGCTGCTGTCTTCCACATGGGATAAATATGTGATTTTGCTCAGAGCTTCAATCAGTTGTCCTTGTAACTTTATATGACATATCCAAACCCCTATTTCTCATTTTCACATCTTTTCATTTTGAAGAGCTTTTTGTTTTTAAAAGATGACTGATAAGGGGATCTTAACCCTTGACTTGATGTTGTCAGCACAACGCTCTCCCAAGTGAGCCACGGGCCGGCCCTGAAGAGCTTTTTAAAACGGCAATAAACACTTTTAAAGATCCCTCTTAAAAAAAAAAAATTATCTTTGAACTCCCCGCTGTGCCTAACTCACAGTGTTGACCTGAACTGGACCTCCTGGTTGGTTGTAATAGTTTTCAGTGTTTTCTCATGCCCATCTGGGTTGGGAAGTTGCTATTATGCGATGTGCGTGGTGGTGGCGGATGCGGTCAGGAGCTCAGGCCTCCGTCTGCAGAGGAGTGGCCCGTGCCCGGGCGGGACTGCGTGTGGTACCTGGCCCGAGCCCAGCACGGGCTCCTTGGCCCACAGCAGTGAGGTCTCCTCTGTGGACGCTGCTGCTCCTCCCGGCCACCTGGACAGGGAGAGGCAGTGGTGACACATGGTTTGGGCCACTGCGAGGCTCCCAGCCTCAAGAGTCACCTGGTGATCCAGATGTGGCCTCGGCTGGTGAGCCCATCTCCAAGGAGCTCCTGTGTCCAGCAGCTAAGAGGTGACTCAGCAGGGGTTGCTCTCTGTGCAAGAGGAACAGTGAGGACTGGGTAGCCTCAGGAAAGCCGGCTCTGGTTTGCTTCTAGAGGGTGTGTGTTTTGTGGGTTGTGTGGCTGATGAAGATCTCAGCAGTGTTGACTAGAAACTGACGGAGAGGCCCCAAACAGCCAAAGACATCCTCCTCTTCATCGGTTGAAAATGTGATCTACTCGAATGACTAGAGCTGGAGTTTCAAAATCCCTTTGTGTTGAAATCTTTCTTTGTCGACACCATCAAAATCAGGATTTCGTCCAGGAAAGAAGGAAGGAAAGTGCCTCATGTGTCCTGGCCCCGTGCTGTGAGGGCACTGCGGTAAGTGTGTTTACATCTCAGGCAGGCCTCCCCATCATGCTGCAGAGCGGGTATTACTATTCCCGCTGTAAATCGCACCACCGAGGCTCGCTCCGCTCTGGGAAACTGGGCTAGCAAGTGGTGGCCCGGGACAGACGCGGCTTCTCCCGACTCTAGCTGGGCGCTTCTCCCATGCTTGTTCACAGCAACTGAAAGACACTTGTCTGAGGGAGGTTTGGGAAGAAGTTTATCTAGGCAATGCTGTGTGTGTGTATGCGTGCGTGTGCGCGCTTTGTGCATGCGTGTGTGCGTGTGTGTGTGCATGTGTGTGCGTGCGTGTGTGCATGCGCATGTGTGTGCATGTGTGTGTGTGTGTGCACGTGTATGTGTGCGTGTGTGCGAGTGTGTGTGTGGAGGGGCAGCTCCTCGAGCAAGAAGAACCATGAAGCAAGGGTCCGAGTCCACTCTAGCTGCCCTAACAAAACACCACAGGGCGGTGGCTTCAACGATAGAAATCTATTGTCTCACTTTTCGGGGGGCTGGAAGTCTATGACCAAGGTGTTGGCAGGGTTGGTGTCTCATGGGGCCCCTGTCCTTGGTTTGTAGATACCATCTTCTCCCCATGCCCTCTCATGGTCGTCCCTCTGTGTGTTTGTGTCCTAATCTCTTCTTATAAGGACATCAATCATATCGGATTAGAACCCACCTTAATGACCTCATTTTACCTTAATCACCTCTTTAAAGGCCTGATCTTGAAGTTCAGTCATATTTGGAGGTACTGGGGGTTGGGACTTCTCTCATGAAACCTGTGGGTGGGCACAATTCAGCCCATACACTGTGCTAGAAAAGAGACTGCTTCAGACTTTCCCAGAAGAAGCAGGCTGTTTGCAGACCCTAGAGAAAAAACTGCCTGGGGACAGTCCTGTCTCAACAGGGCAGAGGCCAGGCACTCCCCCAGCCAGTGTGAACTGAGACTCTATTACGCTGCTCTGCTGTGGCCTGCACGTGGACTCCGAGGTCCTTGCCCCAGGGAAGGGAGAGAATGGGAAAGCTCCATGTCCTCTAGACCCCCCGCCCGTGAGAGGTGTTCCAAACATTCCATGGATGAGCCCTGTCTGGGAATCACAAGGCTGGCAGGTGTGTTTAGCTGCAGGCTCAGGAGACAGAAGTGGCTTGGGTGAGCTCCAGCTGGCCTGTGCCATGGGTTCACGATCCTGGTGCACCACTTCCCACTTGATGCCTTGAGTAAGTTCAGTCAGCTGTCCAGGCCCTTCTTCCTCATCCACAGAATGGTAGTGCTGATGCAGCCAATCTCACAGGCACAGTGTGATAAGAAGGGAGCTGCACACGCAAGACACTCAGTGCCCAGCACAGAGCAAACTTGGTAAACACCACCTCTCCAGCCCACTCCAAATCACAAGCACCAAAAACACGTACATGTGAAGATGCTCACCCTCACGAGCTCCTTGCGGTTCACAGTGCATTCCCATCCTCGTAATCTGTTCTAATTGGAGCCTCTCAGCAACCCTGCGAGGTAGGCATTTCACAGACGGGAAAACAGAAGCGGCTGGGAGACCTGCCAGTCACATGGCACTTAAGCAGCTAAGCCTCCTGACTCAGTCCAGTGCATTTCCTATCTCTGCTGAGGTCACAGTCACCACCCTGAGCCCAGTGTGGTCCCTGGGCCCGCTCCAAGCCATGAGAAGCCTGCGGTGAAGGCCTGAGGTGTCCACTTCAAGTCCTATGCCTTGGAGTCTCATGGGATGTTTCAGAGTATTTTTGTCCTGGGGATGGGCCTACTAACAGAGCTCTATGAAAAACAGCTGTGAGCTGTCAGCAGCAAATACCAAATGTCTACCAGGCAAAGTCACCCGCTCAGCTTCTGTGGCCGAAGTGGGTGACGATGTGGAGCTACCCCACTTAGGGAGTCTCAGTCATTTTTGGCCCAGCCCATGGTCAGAATGGGAGAGAAGTCTCATTACCACCGGCCAGCAGGAGTTTCTGAGAGAGATTCTTCCTGAGGAGGGGAGAGTACACTGTTCCATTTCAATGCACCCTCAGTGCTCTGGCTCATAAGACAGGGTGAGGTCGGCCGTGGAGAATGGTCTAAGTTCCTCATGGATTTCAGAAACATCAGCATGTTTGCTGTAGATGGCCAATAAATAATTTTCAAAAGTTAACTGGTCTTTGAAGAAGTGTTTCATTTTATGTGAATTCTGCTTTGGCTTGAGGATGTCATCAGACATTAGAGATTCTTGTTAAGACATGAAGTCCTTTGTCTCCCCAGGTGTCTACCTGCCTGCGCTGGCCGTCCTTGTTCATTCATCTAGAGTTCTGTGTAGGCGAGAGGACCTGATTGGTATGTGTGTCTGGATGTACAAAGCGTTTTTCTGTTGTTAACCATCTCGTCTACGTGTGTGTGTTGGGGGATGTGGTGGATCAGTCATCAAGAAGCACGTGGGAAGCAGGTGGATTTTGCAACAGGAGCTGGGAAGGGCTTGAGCCTCCAGTGGGGGCAGGTACAGCCTTCACCCACCCACTGCACTTAGTCTCAGCTTGGGTCAGCCAGAGTAACTCTTGGAGCTGGAACAGGAGCTTCATGAAGGTTGGCTGGGCCTGTGGCGAGAGAACCCTCAAAGGAGGGAGCCTCCTGCCAACAGAGGGCAGTGGGTTTGCAGAGGCAGGTTCCGCACAGCCAGGCCTGGCGTCAGAGTCACCAGGAGCACGAGGGCCAGAAGCAGGTCTCACAGGCGGGAGGAGGCGAGCTTTGCCCAGGCACAGAGCCAGCCTCGTGGTGAATTGGCTGAAGACAGGGGCAAAGGGCCGGCTTGTGTCTCACTTGGGAGAGTGTGGTGCTAACAACACCAAGGCCATGGGTTCAGATCCTTATATAGGGATGGCCGGTTAGCTCACTTCAAAGAGCGTGGTGCTGGCAACACCAGGTCAAGGGTTAAGATCCTCACTGGTCATCTTTAAAGAAAAAAAAAAAAAGACTGGGGCAAGAAGGGCAGCAGGGCTGTGAGTCTAAGACGAAGCCAAGTCAGTTATATGGTGAAAACATCCACGGTGTGAATCTGTCCCTTCTACGTATTTTCTTTTTCTTTTTCTTTTTTAAAAAGATGACCGGTAAGGGGATCTTCACCCTTGACTTGGTGTTGGCAGCACCACGCTCTCCCAAGTGAGCCACAGGCCGGCCCTCCTTTTATGTATTTTCATTTTCTTGCTTGGGCATTGGGTTTTAAGCTGGGGTCCCTCCTCCCATTAAATGTAGGTAAGACGGACAGAAACCTCTCGTTTTCATGGCCTCTGGTTGTTTAAAGCTGCCCAGAAGTTTGCAGACCTCCAGGTGAAGGAGGAAGCCGCAGGGTTGTCTTCAGAACATCCTCCACCTCCTAGAGTATGAGCTTTACGTCTTCCATCTCTCGGGCATGCCTTGATCTGTCCGTAAATCTCAGCCTCTTGCTTGATTCCCACACATGTCTAAATCATGGTGAACTCGGCAGACCTCTCGCCGTGAGGATGGGGAGGGGGTGGCCAAGAGCTGGAGGAGGGCTTTGCCTTGCAGAAATGCCCCCAGAACACAGAGCTTCTCCTTTCCAAAAATGTTCTTTGGTGACCCCACCATGCTGGATTTCATTTAGTTAATTTCATTTTATTCACCCATCTTGTTGGCTCTCTGTCTTCCTCCTTCCCAGATCTCTCCCCTTCCCTTCAGTGGCAAAACAACCCATTTCTTCCCTTTCCCACCCAGAACAGCCTTGCTTGTCCTCTGAAGACTCGGTCTTTGCTGACATTCATCCCACAACATCTTGTCTGCCCCCACCTGCTCTCTTTGGGCCAGTCTGGTCTCTCTCTTTTTCACTACTCTAGAAAAGTTCCTTTAGGAAATTCCAAACTCGCTCAGCTCAACTAAGAGGGTCAGGGCAGGACTGCTGATGCATGCCTGGAGATCACCACGGCACCAGTCTCCATGGTTACCCAGTGTGCTCACAGGAAGCAGACCAGAAGGGCGCCCAGCAGCTGCTGGGGCGGGGTGGGCACTCCTTCCTGGCGGGCACGATCCCTGCTCTGGTGCCCCACAAGCTCTCCCAGAAGAATGACCATGTTCTAAAGACATATCCGCCTTGAGAGCAAACTTGCCCTAACGTTTTCTTTTTTTTTTTTTTTTTTTTTTTTTTTTTTTTTTTTTT
>NW_007727438.1:263599-282905 GCF_000696425.1 Galeopterus variegatus
TTTTTTTTTTTTTTTTTTTTTTTTGTCTTTTGTCTTTTTTCCGTGTCCGGCAACGGATCGCAACCCTCAGTGTTGCCCTCGCACCGGACCGGGGACCAGCAACGGGACCGCAACCCTCGGCGTTGCTCCCGCGCCTCGCTCAGCCAGTGAGCGGGAACCGGTCTGTATGTGGGATCCGAACCCTCGGGCGGGAGCGCGGCAGCGCTTCCCAAGCGGCGCACTTATCCAGTGCGCCACCGGGCTGGCCCTGCCCTAACGTTTTCATAATAAAAATACAGTTTGACTTACGCTCCATGATACAGCCATGTTTGTATTAATGTAAAAATAATGTCCTTCTCTAAGCTTGTAGTGTTTGCATACTTATCTCTCCACACACGTGCCAGGTACTGTATGAGGCAGGAGGAATTGAGGGGCAATTCCAACTGAAATGGAACTTAGGGTCTAGGTGGGGGGACAGATGCCAATCAGTCCAACCAGCCTCCCAAGGCTGCACATCATCAGGGGTCTGGTAAGCCAGGTCAGCGAGTGCTAGCTTATTTTTTTCCAAGGACTTTCCATAGCTACTCCAAGATCTGGCTCCCAGGAGCACTTAGTAGACACTGGCTGAATGATTGAGTAAATGGATAAATGAATGAACTATAAGGTTCAACTTAGAGCCTCATCTAGGAGCTCAGCACAGCCACTCTGGGTTACAAAATGAAATCCCAAAACACTGGTGCCTTAATGGCCTTCAGAGATGATCGAGCTCAACTCCTTCACAGAGGGTTGAGGAAGATCAGGGCCAGAAAAATAACAGGGGTGCACAACTCATCTGAACTAGAGCTAAGTAAAACCCAGGCCCTGGATCAAGCCTGTGGTTCTGAACCCCCCGCCCTGCACTGCCTGGCCTTTGAGCCACACCCAGATGACTGATGTCACCTCTTGGAACAGGTGTCAAACCTGACTTAGGCATGCACCTGGTAGGGTCATCCTCACGCTGGGCTTGCCTGGGCCAAAGATAACAAAGTCCAAGGCCCAGGTGTTGACGCCAGTGGCTCCTTGGCCCCTGGCTGCCTGCTGGAGTGCAGTCAGGGCACGAGCTGGGAGCCGCTGAGGTGGCATGGCAAGAACGTGCTGTCTCTAACTCATCATCAGTTCATTCCTGGCTGGACACTTGTTTTAATTAGGTGGATATCATCTCTGTATGGCTGTCCCTGGAGGTCTCCTGGCTCCTAGAGTGGTTCCCCCTCTGAAGAGCCTCCAGTGGCCTCTGGGGGTCTCTAGGAGCAGCCTGTGAGCTGTACAGGTATGTCTCAGGTGTCCTGACTTCTGGCATGAGGGAGGGTGGCGTAGAGGAAGGAGCTCAGGTGAGCTTGGATCCTGGCCCTGTGCCTTCCCAGCTTCTACATCCTGGGGCAAGCCACGTAGCTTTTCCAAGCCTCAGTTTCCTCCTCTGCATCATTTGGGCTGTGGGGATAGTACTGACCTCACAAAAAGGATGCAAAGATTAGAAATAACACATGTCAAGTACCTCGCAGAGTGCTTGGTAGACTGGAGAGGCTAAGGTGCGGGTAACAGCCACCACCACCATCATTATTATCCACAGGAAAGGGGCTCCCTCTCTGATATCCATGAGGTGAGGGTTTGTGTAAAAGTCAGTGCCACCTTCAGAGTGTAAAGAACGCCACACCCCATCCCACAGCCCCCGACTACTTCCTGCCAGCTCCTTTTAACACTTTGCTCACTGATACCTGAGCCACAGATGGGCTCAAGTGCTGAGGACTTGGTGGAGTTTTGCCTCTCAGGCTCCAGGTTCTTGAGACGCTGCTGGGGCGAGGGGGGGTGACCACAGGGCCAGGCTGTCAGATGAGTGCAGCCCAGCCCCCACATGGTACTAGCCAGAAATCCCTTTCAGCAAGTGATCCAGGACTGGGTACGTTCTAGAGCATTTTCAGCAAAACGTTCATTTTACTGGACACCTTAATGTGGATGAAAGACTAGGGGTTTTGCAACTATAAAAACCTGATTTCAAATCCTGACTCTGGCACTCACTCACTATGAGACCTGGGCCAAATTAACCAACTTCTCTGAGCCTTGATTTCTTCTGCAAAATAGGACTAAATAACTGGAGTCATATAAGGATGAAATGAAGTATCCCAGGTCCGTTATTTTGCTATGGCTGCTATAACAAATACCATAAAAAGGGTGGCTCAAACAACAGAAATGTATTTTCTCACAGTCTGGAGGCTGGAGGTCTGAGATCGAGGTGTCAGTAGGGTTGGTTTCTCCTGAGGACTCTGTCCTTGGCTTGCAGACAGCTGCCTTCTTGCTGTGTCATTGCACGGTCTTTCCTCTGTGCATGTATCCCTGGTGTGTCCATGTGCCCAAATCTCCTCTTCTTACAAGGACACCAGTCACATTGGATTAGGGCCCATCCTAATGACCTCATTTTACCTTAATTAACTTAATCTCCAAACAGAATCACATTCTGATGTAGTGGAGGTTAAGATGGCAATGTATGAATTTGAGGGGGACAATTCAGCTCTGAACACCAGGTAAAGCTTCTTCTAAGTGACCTTTGTTACAAGACCCTGAGATTTCTTTCTCCAGCTCCTTCTACTTCTTCCTATTTCTGGAATGTTTCTGTGTGTTGGAAGTTAGTCATTCTTCAGGGGCTGATAGTATTTTTTCAGAGCTTCATAGTAAAGCTAACCAATGTCAGGAAGAGAAAATCACCAAAGGCCCACTCAACTTTGCTCTAGAAGTGGTCTATCCTCAGGCACTTTTCTTAGGCTGGGTACTGAAAAATTGTTTGCTGGTTCTGGAATATGCAGAAATGTGTCGCAGCCAGGTCAGAGGATGGAGGTGGAGGTGAGGGTGTCAGGGGTGGGAGCCGGCATCCCCACAGAGGTCCAGGTGTCATTTCCTCAGGAGGTAATAAGATCGTTGACATTAGAGAGAAAAGTGTCTTTTTTTCCTGAAGTCCGTAACTTTCAGACTTGTCATTAAATCACCCGACTTCTCCCTTTTCACATTCAGGTGCATAGTGAAGTCGTCGTGTGTCTGTCTCTCATCCCTTTGTTGCTATGAGCAGTAATACTGATTTACTTGTAAAGATGTTGGCCTGCTATGCAAGTCTGGTGTAGCAAAGGCCCTGTCCTAAACATTTTATGGATTTCTAAAATCCTAACTTGTGGTTTGAGCTGCAAAGAGGATGACAGAAATTCCTTTTCCCCCAAATAGTCCTGGGTCTCTGTGAGCCCAAGGGCAGGTCAGTGTCTTGCAGTAATAATTGAGGCAGATGCTTATCTCTGGGTGCAAGGTGCAAAGGACTTTGGAATTTTCAAAGACAGATTAAATAAATGCTTTGTATCCATAACAAATAAATACAAATGATAAAAACGACTAACGTGCTTTTAGTGACCAATGTCATCGAGTCCTTTCCTCCACCCTTTAATGGGTGAGGAAACTGAGGCACAGGGAGTGATGTAACCTGCAGGACACAGACTCAGCTCGCTGGTTGGGATCCAGTCAACAAGTCCTGGCCAGCAGCGAGCCAGGGCCCTTCCCAGACAGGTGACAGTGGATGGAGACAGGTGACAGAGGACACTGGCACCACGAGGGTGGAGACTTGGGGGGCTGGCGCTTCAGTGTCGGGGAGTGGGAGGGGCTGGAGTTCTGCCTGGGAGGGTCGGGGCCCTGCGGCGGCCCGTGGGGGACAGAGGACTCCATGGCTGAGCCCTCGGGACGCACCTTGCTGCGCCCGTGTCCCCTGTTTCCCGCTGGAACTGGCCACACGTGGATGCACATCCTGAAGCGCCGTTCATCCCGCAGCACTGGGGGAAACTGCGGGAGGAGGCGGAGTGGGGCCCGCGGGCCTCAGCGCACAGGGCAGCCTCTGCGCAGCTCCACAGACCCCTGCCCTGCGGGGACGCTGCGGCTCTGGCTCATTCAATTTCTGCTTTTAGATGAAGCCACCTGCTTTTTACATGTTGGCTCAGAGGAGAAACAAGAACAAGTTGGAGGCCAAAGGAGACGTCCTGAGCCGTTTCTGCCCCACAGGCTGCAGGCAGTGGTTTCTGCTTGACTCCCTGAAAGGCGAAAATTGCCCTAGAAAAAGAAAGCCATCCTCAGAGGTTCTGCCTCAGGTGACCAAGACTTTCCTCGGGGCATCGTCCTGCAGTTCTGGAGGCTGTCAGGCCAGGCAGTGCCCACAGGGCCTGCGGGTGCTCAGGATTTTCCCGTGGTGACAGCCTGGTCCCCCTTTCCTGTTGTCTTCCAGGCCTGGGTTCCCTGATCTGCAGGGTCTCCCTGCCTCCGCTCCCAGGTTTCCCTTACTTACCTAGGCTTTACCCTCCTGTTGCTGTCTTCCCATTACAGTGGCATCTTCCCACTTTGGCCTAATAATTTCCTTTTCTGTTTTTTGGTGGCTGGCAGTACAGGGATCTGAACACTTGACCTTGGTGCTGTAACATCGCGCTCTACCCAGCTGACCCAAATGGCCAGCCCTTCATTAATTTCTTGATGAGCACATCTTTGTCCTTACGGCAAGGTGAGGAAGTTTGAACTCCAGAGGTTACAGTCAGCTTGGATGCAGGGATGTGACCTTATGGTCATAAAGCAACGAAGTATTTCCACACTAGTAAAGAGCTTGAGTGTCCCCTCCCCATCTTCCAAGACCTCTGTGGGACCCAGCATCTAAAGAATTCACGTCTAGCACAGCAGAGAGCCTCCAGGAACCAAACTGGTCACTAAATGCTTTAGGTAGTTTGAATATTACCCAGATGGTCTCCATTTTTGGATAGAGAAAGGAAGTCTACAGATTTTCTCAGTTTTGCTTGTGACCTCCTGCCCTGGGAATGGTAGGATTGGACCATCAACTCAGGTCTGGGTTTGGCTCGCTTTTCTCAACAGCATGCGATTTTCAGATCTGTAACAGCTCCGAATGTTGGCTTTTGAAGACCAGCTCAGGTCCCCAGGTCTTCACAAGAGGTGGGAAAACAATGCTCTGAGTTAAAGGACACCTGTAGGACAGAGCATGGTGTGTACACCAGAAGAGCCCCAGGAGGGTAGGATACTGGTTACCAACATGCCCCTGGGAGACTCTGCCCCTCCAGCCTGAGCCTCAGAGCAAACGTGGAGCTGACAGGAACCCAGCAAACCTGCAACATGGGGCCAAGACTGCAGATGGCAGCTTCAAGCAAGTTGCCCGGCTAAGCCCAGCTAGATCTGCCAAATCACAGTTGGCAGGAGACCAAATACCTGTTGTAAGCCACTGTATGAATTTATTTTCTGCTGCTTATAACAGAATACTTGAAACTGGGTAGTTATAAAGAATCAAGCTGTTTGGTTAGCTCAGTTGGTTAAAGTGCTGCTTTGTAACACCAGGGTCAAGGTTTGGATTCCATACTGGCCAGCCACCAAAAACAAACACAAAAAAACCCTCAGCCATATTTATTGCTTATGGTCAGAGGCTGGGAAGTCCAAAGTCCAGGGAACACGTCTGGAGAGGGTCTCCTTGTTCTTGGCGGTGGCTCTACGGAGATGCAGGAAGATCACATGGTGAGAGCCGATGAGCGAGAGAGAGCTAACTCTTCAGTGCTCTCCTGATAAAGCCATCGGGACCACCCCACGACTGCATGAATGGATCACACTGAGGTCGTATAGAAGCCCATGGCTGCTGCCTTGACAACAGCGTGCAGGGGAGTGAGGATGGAGCAGGAGTCAGTGAGGGGCTGCTGCAATGACCCGGGTGAGAGAAGACAGTGACCTGGGCCGGGGCAGATGCAGGGAGGTGGGCACAAGTGGGGGGTTCTGCAGACAGAGTCAGTGAGACTTCCTGATGGATCGGATGCAGGCTGTGAGAGCCAAAGTGGAATCAAGGATGGTCACAGGTTTTTTGGCCTGAGAAACTGGAAGAACAGAGTTGCCGTAAATCAGGTGGGGAAGACATCAGAGGAGAAAGTTTTCTGGGGGGAGACCAGGAACTTAGTTGTGGACAAGTCGGGAATGAGATGCCTTACTGACTGTTCAGGCCGAGATGCTGAATAGAGAGTTGCATCTGGAGTTCACAGAGAGCCAAATGGGTGATACAGATTTGCCACCAATCTAATGCCACAAGACTGAGAGTCCACCAAAGCAGCAAGAAGAGCTTCCCTCAGAAAAAACCCCAAAACCCCACAAGTCCTGAGAGTGAGCTTGAAGACTCTCCAAGGTTAAAAGGTCAGAGACACAAGGAGATAGCAGAAAGAGAACCTGAGGAGAAACAGCTCAGGTGGGTGTGTGCTCGTGGGATTCACATGCGGAGAGTGGCAAAGTATTGAGGAGATCTGTACCGGCAGTGGTCGGCGTCTGGTGAGATCTGTGCGCAGGCCCCGCTGAGTCTGAGAGTTGCGGATAGCTCGGGGCTGAGTTGCTCTAGGATGCCGGGTCCAGGACTAGCGATCGAGGAGCTGTTCGAGAAGGCCCAGGGTGTGTGGGGAGATGGCCCCTGGAGTGAGTGGGAATTTGTGGGTTGGGGGAAACAATTGTTCAGAGGTTGGGCCCCAGATACCGGGGCTGATTCCCAGAGAGCAGCGCCAAGACACAGAGGTGCAGCCATCTTCCAATGCTGCTGGAATCGCCCCCGTCACCATGGTCTCACATGAGCTCCAAGGCTGCTGATAGAGATCTCCTCAATAAGACTGACTTGGGGGCTGTGATGGATTGAATTATGTCTCCCCAAACTCATTGAAGCTTGAATTGTGTCCCCCAAGTTTTATGTATTAGGAACTTAGCCTTCACTCTGACTAAGAGGGTGGGAAATAATCCTATTATGGTAATTGAAAGGTGTGACCTTGAAGAGGTGACTGGATTGTAGGACCGTGAAGTAGTGGATGGATTAAAAATGGTGGTCAGGGGTGTGGTTCTGAGGGCTTTAAAAGAACAGGAGAATCTCTGTCTCTGTCTCTCTTCTCTCTCTGCTTCCACCATCTTGCAATGTGAGACCCCTGGGTAACTTTTGCCACCACCAAGACCCTCACCAGATGTGTTCCCTGGACTTTGGACATCCCAGCCTCAGAAACTGTAGGCAATAAATTTCGTTTTCTTTACAAATTACCCAGCCCGTGTATTTTGTTATAAGCAACAGAAACAGACTAATACAGGGGCTGACAGGGGCTGATGGTGAGAGCCAAAAATGGTCAGGCCAGTCGAAATGAGATTGGGTCTCTGTGATGAGCTGAATTTCGTCCCCCAAATTCAAACATTGAAGCTGTAACCCCAGCCATCTCAAAATGTGAATGTATTTGGAGATGGGGTCTTTAAGAGGTAGTTAAGTTAAAATGAGGCTGTTAGGGTGGGTCCCTCATTCAATGTGACTGGTCTCCTTTAAGAAGAGGAGATTAGGACACAGACAGGCACAGACAGACAACCATGAGAGGACAAGGGGACAAGACGCTGTCTACAAGCCAAGGAGAGAGGCCTCAGGAGACGCCAGCCCTGCCACACCTCGATCTTGAACTTCCAGCCTCCAGGACTGTGAGAAAACAAGTTTTGTTGTTTAAGACCCCCAGTCTGTGGCATTCTGTTACAGCAGCCCTAGCAGACTAATACAGACTCAAGGAGGGCTTTGAGGCTCGGGGAGGAAGTTTAGCGGAGCTGTCCTAGCAGACTAGGCTAGCAGGTGCACAGAGTTGCTCTCAAGTTCACAGGGTCGACTGGAAATTACCAGGATGGGTTTGTAGTGGCACCGCTTGGCGTGCTTCGGGGACTTTCCTCCAGTGCTGGTTTATTTGGTTGGACAGTAGCTCCTGCTGCCTGTAGTCTGCCCCAACCAAGGTCAACGAAAACATTCACCCATCCATTCATCATTTATCCATTCAACAATTATTTATTGAGGACTTACTAGAAAGGTCTCATAAAACGTGATGGAATCTTGTCCATGTCAGAGTTAGACATGGACAAGTTCTGGAGAAATAGAATATATTATTAACCTGCATCATGAGTGGAAGCTTTTAAGGATATACACAAACTAAACGACAACACACACAAAGCCCAAACTGAACTCGGGGAAAAAAAACACAAAAGAGATGGAAGTTTCAGTTCCACAAACAACTAAATGGGATCCAGAAATCAGAGAATCCCTGTTATATTGAAAACATGCCATCCTGGATTCGAATCTAGCTCCTGGATACTGTCTGGCTCACAAGTGCTCTCCCGGATTACAGAGGCCACAACATACACCAAGGCCAGGCTGCTTGCTGGGGCAGAAAGAAGAGCTTAGTGGAGATCAGTGTCCTCGTGGTGGACATAGTCTGAGGTGGTCCCCCATGGTCCTGGCTCCTGGTGTTCAAGCCCTTGTGTAAGACCCTCCCCTTGCATGTGTGGGCAGGACCTGTGACTTGCTTCTCACAGGTAGAAGATGATGAAGATGATGGATGTCACCTCTGTAAATACAAGATTGTGACTTCCTTCTTCTTGGCCTCTGTCACTGGCTCTCATGAAACAAGTTGGCATGTGGGAGAGGCTGGCAAAACAAGGATGTAAGGGTGGCTACCGGCCAAAAGCCACCTAGAAACTGGGGCTCTCAGTCTAATAGCCCAGAGCAACAGAGTCCTGCCAACAACCACACAGTGAGCTTGAATCAGATCCTTCTCCAGCTGAGCCCATAGATAAGGTCTCCACCTTGGTTGGCACCTTGACCGCAGCCTGTGAGGGCACCTCACAGGAGGACCTGGCTGATTTGTGTCCAGACCCATGACCCACAGAACTGTGAGATAACAGGTATGTGCTCTTTGAGGGTGCTAAGTTTGTACTAAATTCATTACTGATGAAATGAGAAATTTGGCTGGCTCTCCAAGATCCCTTTCAATGAAAACTTTCTGCAACGTGGACTAAGAACCTGTAGCAGTAGATAACTAGCACAATCCTGAAAAAGGGTTGAGATGTGGGACAAGGATTCTCTCGGGCCCAATTAGCGTTGGCCTGAGGTGGACCCCTTGAAGGTAACCGGGAGAGCAGTACACAGGAAAATCAAGTCTCCTGTAATAAGTCCTGCTACAGATTAAATGTCTCCCCAAACTCACTGAAGCTTGACCTCCCCCCCACCCCTGCTTGTGACAATGTTAAGAGGGTGGGAAAACTAACCATGGTAAGCAGTACACAGGAAAATCAAGTCTCCTGTAATAAGTCCTGCTACAGATTAAATGTCTCCCCAAACTCACTGAAGGTTGACCTCCCCCCCACCCCTGCTTGTGACAATGTTAAGAGGGTGGGAAAACTAACCATGGTAATTGAAAGGTGGGGCCTTGAAGAGGTGATTAGTTTGTGAGGACCATGCCCAGGTAAATGGACTAACAAGTTGATGGTTTAATGGTGGCCATGGGTGTGGTTCTGCAGGCTTTAAAATGAGAGTGCATAAGGAGCTCGCTCTCTCTTTGCTCAAGCCATCCCCCATCTTGCAAGTTGACACCCTGTGTCACCACCAAGAAGGCCCTCACCAGTTCCCTGGACTGTGGACTTCCCAGCCTCTGAAACATAAGCAATAAATATTGTTCTTTACAAATTACCCAGTTTCAGGTGTTTATGTTATAAGCAACAGAAACAGGCTAATACAAGTCCCCTTACCAATGAGAAATTTGGATAGACCTCCAAGATTCATTTCCATGCAGACTTCCTACAGTATGTACAAAGAGCCTATAGCCAGTACGCCTGGGTTGGTTGCTTGTGGAAGCCCGCTGATGCCTCATTTAAAAGCCAATTTTTGGTGCTTCAGATTTTTGGATAGGGAAGCTGCAGGGGTTGGCTAGGGCCCCACAAAATTGATGTCCACCCGGAACCTGATTTTCTTATTTGGAAATAGGTTCATTGCAGATGTAATTGAGTTGAGATCATACTGGATTAGGGTAGACCCTACATACAGCAGCTGGTGTCCTTATTAGAAGAGCAGAGGACACACGGAGATATACAGAGAAGAAGATGTGAAAATGAAGGCAGAGGTTAGAGTGATTGGCTACAAGCCAAGGAATTCCAAACGCTGTCACCAGAAGCTAGGACAGAGGCAAGGAAGGATTCTTCTCTAGATCCTCGTAGGGAGCATGACACCTTGATCTCAGACTTCCAGCCTCCAGAACTGTGAGAGAAGAAGTTTCTGTTGTTCTAAGCCATCCAGTTTGTGGTAATTTGTTAGGGCAGCCCTGGGAAACTAATACAACGGTGCACGTATCTTCTTTCAAAATCATATACACTGCACCGAAATCACTGGGATTCTTGGCATTTTCATTAAGAATTATAGATATTCCATCATGTGACCATTAAGAAGAATGATTTTGAAGATTTTAGGTAACTTGGAAAACTGCGTATGATACAATGGAGCTGAAAGCAGGAGTGTGAACAGTGTGTTTCTGACTGTGTGAGGACACCCATCCCTGCGCAGGACAATGGAAGGCGCGAGCTAATATGCGAATAGTGTGGTAGGACGCGAAGTGTTTTCTCCCTTTGTATTTTGCAGAAACGTTTCAATGTGTTCATATTTGCTTCTATGGAAAAATATGATAGGAAAATCAAATGAAAAGAATCCAGATTTGAAGCAAAATTTCAGAGAGCAAAACTTCCATTAATAAGGACTTTCAGGTATAATTTGACAAAAGTCATCGTGGTTGTTTCTTTTCTCTTTCTGTCCCCCAGTTTGCGTATTTTCTGCCTGCTGTCGGGGCATGATTTAAGGGGTTGCTTGCTTAGCCTGATTGGAGGCACCCACAGGCTAGTTCCCAGCTGGGGAGGACTTGAGGGCAGATGGAGGTGGCCTTGCTGAGCCATGGACTTGGACTGGTTGGGTCAAAGGCCACAGAAGGCTCAAACTTCACAGCACAGCAGAACTCCGCTGGTCTCTGCAGAAGTCCTCAGCAAGTGTCTTTTACTTTTGCATTTTGTTTGCTCTGTGAATCTGTGGCTCGCACCTCCTGACCGTGGAGTCACATGCCCTTGTCTACTTTGGACTTTGAGCTTTTCAAAGCCACAAATCTTTGGCAACAGATGGCATGTGGCCTGATGTCAGCCGTGGGGTCAGTCTTTTTGCGGCATTCCATCCATGTCCACGTGATGTCAATGCCAACATAGAACCCTGGAGGAACCCCTGATCTCAGTCTCCAGCAGAGGAAGCCACGCTGGGCAGATTCTCCTGAGAGAGGCCCTTGAATGCTAACAACAGCACTGGGTTAGTACTTTAGAGTTTCTGAAGCCTCTCCAAAGACAAACTTCTGTTGATCTGCACAGCAACCCCGAAGGTAGGAATTTCAAGTCCATTGTACAGATGAGAAGATCCGTCGCTGAGCAGGAGAGTGGGGAGTGTGCCGAGAGGAGGACCAGCGCTTATTCGCTGCCTTCCTGGAGCTAACACTGTGCTAGGTGCTTTATGTATGTTTGATCCTTTAAAGAAACTTGTGCGGCAGGTAGTATTTTCATGGGTTTTTTATTTTATTTTTTTAGGTAAGGTAACTGAGGCTCCAGGGGTAAGACGGTGCAGCAGCAGGTGGAAGACCAGGACCTGAGACTCAGCACTCGCCTCTCACGTTCAGCGCTTCTGCCCATCACTGCCTACAGTAGCTACCTTCTGCCGAGCAGCTGCTTATCCCAAAACCCAGTAGTTTACATCAGCAGTCATTGACGGTCTCACGGTTTCTGTGGAAAGGGACTCTGGGAGCCGTGTAGCTGGGCCTTGCTGGCTCAGGGTCTCTCATGGCGTCTGTCATCTGAAGAGCTGGCCAAGACTGGAGCATCTGCTTCCAGGGTGGCTTGGAGCAACAAGTTGGTGTGGGCTGTTGGCAGGAGGTCTCGGTTTCTCTCCACCTGGGCTGCTTGATTGTCTTCACAACATGGTGGCTGGCTGCCCCCGAGCAAGTTACCTGAGAGAGCAAGGCACAGATAGCAATGTCTTTCACGACCTCGCCTCGGAGCCACATGCTGTCATTTTTGCAGTATTGCATTGGTTGTACAGGCCAACGCTGTGTGGTATGGGCGGGGGCTACACAAGGGCATACACACCACGGGTGGGGATGATTGGGGACCATCCTAGACACTGGATACAACATTACTCATGTGGCCTGATGATGTGGAATGTCGGTGTTGGTCACCGGAAAACGCTCAACACAGAATGGCATTTTCCCAGTGCTAACTGGGTTCCAGTATCTGGCAGCATGAAGCTGTTAGGTTTCCCTGATTTTATTAAAAAAAAATTGGACTCAAGAGGTTTTGCCCACCAATAATGTGAACACTGGAGAGGATTAACATAAACATACATAGGGTTTTGGATTATTGAAATCAAAATTTTAAGCATTTAGTATATGTTTTTTAAAAGAGAGAGAGAGCATTCCCAACATAGCCAAAGTAACACTATCACACTTCAAAAATTGCAGTTCCTTAACATCAGCTAATATCCAACTGAGGAGACCCCCGATTGTCCTTTTCAGTTTGTTCATGTAGAGCCATATATTGCACCTGGTTGTTATGTCTCTCAAGTTTCTTTGACTCAGAGGAGGCTCTTTTACCATGACACTGACTTGGCATGATCCTGGGCTGATGATTTTGCAGAATTCCCCGGTTTCTGGGCGTGTCTAATTGCTTCCCTGTGTGAAGCTTGTTCCATGCCCAGAATTTCTTATAATAGAAAGTTATATCTAAAGGCTTGACATGCAATAAACTGTATGTATTTGAACTGTATGCTTTGGTAGGTTTTGACCTGTGTATATACACCGTGGAACCATCACTACAATCAAGATAATAAAAACACCCATCGCTCCCCCAAATTTTCTCATGCCTTTCCATATTCCTCTCTCCCGCTGTCTGCCTCTGTCTCCAGGCAACCACTGATCTTGCTCTCACTACAGATTCCTTTGCATCTTCTAGAACTTTGCATAAACTGGATCACATAGTATGTATTCTTTTTTGTCTGGCATCTTACTTGGAGAGTCCTCCATTTAGTTTCCTGTATCAGTGGTTCATTCCTTTTCATTGCTGAGCAGTATTCCACTGAATAGACAGACCTCAATTTGCATATCCATTCACCTGTTGATGGAAGTTTGGGTTTCCATTTCTCGGCTGTTATAAAGAAAGTCACAGTAAACACATGAGTGCCAGGCTTTGTGTGGACTATGTTTTCATTTCTCTCGGGGACTTACAAGTGGATCATATGTAGATACACGCTGAACTCTAAGAAAGTACTGGACTGGTTTTGAAGTGATTGCACCCTTTTACATTTCCACCAGCAGCGTGTGAGACTTTTAGTTTTTCCACATCCTCAGCGAAACTGGTGTGGGCAGTCTGTTTAATTACTCTAGCGAGCACCTGGTGGCTTCTCATTGTGACTTTAATTTGCATTTCCCTGATGACTCATGGCATTGAGCATCTCTTCGTGTGTTTATCGGTTGTTCATATAACTTCTTTTGAGAGGTGTTTCTTTGAGCTTTCTGTTCATTTTTGAAATTGGGCTGTTTGTCTTCTTAGTGAGCAAAACACTAAGTAGAAAGAGTGTTATGGACAGCGGTCCCTGTCCAGCGCTCCTCCTGACTTCCGAAGCTCACTACCCCCATGATGACCAGACATCTGTAGGGGGTGGTAGAGGGCAGTTGTAGGGACCTGGGGCAAAGGCAGCCAAGGGGTCACCTGGCAGAGGGGGAGGGTAGAGTGGGAGGGAGGGAGAGGTGAGTCTGGCAGGTACCTTATGTCATTGTAGCCTCTGACCTGGGGCCCATGTGATGGGGAAGGCCGCTGAGTTTGGGTGCTCCATCTGCTTTTGGGTCCCAGCACCCAGTTGGCCCCAGACTGAGTATCCCTCAAACAACCAACTCATAAATTACCAGTAAATTTGCCTACAAAGTGAAAACACCATAGACGAATCCCATCTCCAGACTGATGTCGGTGTAAAATAGAAGCAACCAGCAGCGTGGATTTGGTGGCCTTTGCTCTGCTAGCTCAGAGAGGTTTCGTAGATTCCCTGGGCACTGCCCAGAGGTCTTTTGCCAATAATGATGATCGGGATGGCGATATTGGTAATTGTTCTCATTTATGGAGCTCATAGTCATTTAGAAAGCATTTCCTGGCCTGCTCTTCCTCCTTCTGAGCTGGGCAGGGCATTGGCCTGTGTCCCCGTCTTCCAGGCAGGTGGTTGGGAGGAGCCAGGACCCAGTCCATGTCCTTGAGTCAGTTCAGAGCGACCAGGGTGGAGCCCTGCCCAGCACGGTCCCCAGCGTCGCACAGATGTGACCTCCCACAGTTTCTCAGCCGTGAAATCACAGTTCAGGTCTGTCTTCTCTTCTCTACCCCAATCCTGCTGGGGACAGTTTGGACTCACCAGTTCCTTGTTGTCCCCCCGCCATTTCTATTTTGTTCAAACACGCCGTGTTAACAGAAATGTGACCTCCCACAGTTTCTCAGCCGTGAAATCACAGTTCAGGTCTGTCTTCTCTTCTCTACCCCAATCCTGCTGGGGACAGTCTGGACCCACCAGTTCCTTGTTGTCCCCCCGCCATTTCTATTTTGTTCAAACACGCCGTGTTAACAGAACAAACACCACCAAGAGAAACCCTGTGCTTACGGCCTTTGGAGCCAAGGAGACATAAGCTCAAGGGGCCGCGGAGGGTCAGCCACGGTCCCTGCCCTATCTGCCTTCCGTGGGCTTGGCAGGCCCCGTCCAGCTCTGCGTTTCATCTCTAATCTGGGGGTACAGTGTCCGGGCCCCTCCAGGTGGCCGGAGCCCACGTCTGCCCCGCGCGCCCGGCCGTCCTGGCATCCGACAGCGCCACCTCGCGGCCGGATGCGGAACGGGGCACGCGTGGCGACACACGCCGCCGGCGGAGCGAGCCCAGGTGCCACCTCCGTGCCTTCCACTGCCGTGACTCAAGCTTCCCTCTTCCTGTTGCTGTGGGAGTGGGGTCTGTGGACAGGGCTGTGAGGTCTGTGCGCCTCCACCTAGTTTTTCTGTGCAAATACACATATGTACTTTCCAAACAGAGGATCAGATATGTTAACCATTTTTAATGTGCCAAAGTTAATCTGCAGCGACTCACTGAGCTTCTAGAAAGCAGGAACTCCTACTCATCCTTCAAAGTCCAGCCCGCCTCACCCCTCCCTGAAGAACTCAGTGGCCCTACAGGCGGTGTTAACTGCTCTCTCATCTGGGTGTTGATGACATCTTGACTACACTTTTACTTCGGAACTTTATTGTATTGGCTATCAGTTTATGCATCTGATTTCCCCACTTAATTGGAACTGGGGAGTCTATCTAATAGACTTTTGCATTCCTAACTGATAAATTATTCTGACACTCGTTAAAACTACAGGAAAGACTTTGTTCAAGACCATTGCAATAGGGGTCCAGGCTATTGCCATGGCGGAGAGACATCAGGGCTCAACTCGAAATATAACCATGGCAAGGAGGATGGAAGGTGCTAACAGGAAACATCAAGGTAGAGGGATTCTTGCTAAACTGACCTAACAGGATTCTTGTTAAAGCCAGGCCAGGGACTTAGACATCAAGAGTGGGGATGAGAAACTTGGTCAGATATTGAGAGTGCCCAAATATGAAGGGTGCTGGGAATCTTGCTAAACTGACTTAGCAGCACCCTTTGCTAAGACTGGGCTGGGCGGGGTCTAGTCAAGAGGAGGGCTCAGAGGAGCCTGGCTAAAGTTTGGCCACAGTTAGAGTCTTTGTCGCAGTATACATGCATCAGGTGTATGTGAATTGAAATAAATAGTATGCACATAATTAAAATATACTGTTGCATCTTTTAACTACCTTCTAAAAGCAAAACTTATAGCTTCCTCTCTAGGGTTTGTAGATTTGAGAAGAAGTTTTGCACAATGTACCTAATCACCCTTCTTGCCAGAAACTCTCTGCAGAGCAAAGACTCTTTATGAAGACAAAGCTTCCCTTGGCCTGAGCTCTTGAACTCACCACATCCATTATTCATTTAACAAATGTTTATTAAGCACCTACTGTGTGCCAAATGCTGTTATAAGGACAGAGAATATAAGAATGTAACAGTGAACAAAACACAAAATCCTCGCCTTCTCTGGGGCTTACGTTTTTCTGGAGGAATTCAGACAATAAACAAAATAAGTCAAATCTATAGTATGTTAGACGGCGTTAGTGATGCAAAAAACCAACTTACGGAAAGGACAGTCCTATCCTTAGACCTGGGCAGGAGGGACCCCTGCTCAAGCCCCACACTTGGAGGGCCTGCCCTGACCCCTCTCCAGGTGAGGAGTCTGCCAGGCCAAGGGATGTGTGCCCCTTGGGAGCCCAAAACGCCTTTCTAGACTTCACTCTGGCTACCCAGGACCTCAAAAGTTCCTGTGTGAATGGCTTTGAGCGTGTCCAGGGTTTGGATGGACCTGATGGTTTGCAGGTCTGACCTCAGAGGGTGGGATGGAACGCAGGTGGATGTGCCTGTTGGCCCGAGGTGTGGGCAAGAGGTGCCTGTTTGCGGGGGACGTAGTTCTGTTCACATGTATATCTGGGGCGCAGGATGGAAGTGGGGGTGGGAAGAGAAGGGTAGCAGGCCTTATTTGGGGACCATTCTTTTGGCCCGAGGTGTGGGCAAGAGGTGCCTGTTTGCGGGGGACGTAGTTCTGTTCACATGTATATCTGGGGTGCAGGATGGAAGTGGGGGTGGGAAGAGAAGGGTAGCAGGCCTTATTTGGGGACCATTCTTTTTACTCTTGCTCCCGGCTTTACAAGTGTTAGGGGCAGGCTTGGGAAGGTAGGGATAGGGACTCTGTGGCAGGTGGGGTGGGGTCCCTGCAATTTCAAATAGGATGGCCAGGTAAGGCACACTGAGAAGGTGACATTTCACTAGAGACTGGAGGAAGTTGAAGCGGAAGATCACTCCGGGAGCAGGAGACACCCAGTGCAAAGGCCCTGGGGCTGCAGTGGGCCTGGCGCGTCCGCAGAAGACAACCTGGCGCTCCGCGGGCACCTCGGCCCATGGGACCTGCGGATTTGTGTTTGTGTCAAACGTAGAAGAAATAGGCCCTGAGAAATGTCTTGCAGAACGAAGAGCTAGCATCCTCCGCGCGGAGGTGCTCTCAGCGGCGCACCGAGTCCTCCTCCCCAGCCCTGTGCCAAAGGGTGTTTCGGGCCGGCTGTGCTCTGGTCCGATGACCAGGCCAGGATTTCCCCAAACCTTGCTGTTTTTAAAAACACGTTCCAGTTCCCTGAGACTCTCGTCTTATCACCTCCGCCTTCCTGTTTTCACCTTCCGCTGGCGTGGCGCCCTCGGTGTCCCCTCTGTGTCTCCTCGGTGTCCCTACGGGGCTGCCCCCACGCCCACTGGCCCTGGCCTGGGAGCTCCTCAGGGACATCCGGGTCCTGGATGTGACTGCAGACAGAACCGAGAGTGGGGCAGTGAGGCGGGTGGCCGCGGCCCCCTGCGATGGGGACAGGGTGGGCCTGGGGTTGGCAGCAAGCTCAGGACTGAGCCAGGAAATATTCGGGGTTCGGAGGCCTGACCTGGTAGGTCTCAGCCCAGGGGAACGGGTCTGGGTATTTACAGAGATAAGAAGAAAAAAATGGGGGAGCCCTAAAAAAAGCCTTTGAGAAAGGTCATAGGTTCTAACCTCACACGAAGCCCGGTCTCAGGTCTTCAGCTGCGGCTTCTCGGCCACTCTGCCACCGCTCTGGCACATTCTTTCTCCAGTCTTTGGAGACAGAGGGCTCCCCCGCGGGGATGGCAAATGGGGGCCCCCTTCATAACCAACTCGGCCCCCCAAGTCTTCCCTTGGCCCTGCCTCCCTTCTCACAGGCCGTTCCTGTCGCACGTGAACCCTGCCCTACTCTGCCTGAGGCACCTGCTCACCATCAGGACTCAGCGCAGGAGTCCCCTCCTCCGGCGGGGACCGGGGGTGGCACCCTCTCCCTTGCTCCTGTAGACCCTGCGCTTCTTTGTTTTGCTGCCCCAGTGAGCTGATTTTCTCCCTTTGGCGGCAGAGCCCGTGTCCCCAGAGCCCAGCCGGGGGCCAGACGTGCACAGGAGCTGCTCAGGCCATCAGTGTAACGCATGAATGGCCGGGAAGGGAGCCCTGCGACGTGCCCCAGGAGGCACCCACGGTGGACAGGGTGCAGGAGCCGGCACACTTACTGGGGTGAAAATCGGGGCAGGATTTGGATTCGGGCAGCATTTTCCAGACGGTTTCTGGAGGCCGAGGAGGGTCCGTGACTGCTGCCTCGTTTGGCAGGGAGGAGCCAGGGAGCCGGCGGGGGACTTGGTTCACATTTACAAAATGCTTTAGAAACAGAGAGTTTCAAGTTTGCCGTCTAGCGGGAGATCCAGTCCACTTGTGAGGTGGGCAGGTCATGGATGTCATGTCCATTACAGATGGAGAAACTGAGGCTCAGGGAGGTGACTTGACCCGCCCAGGTTGCCCACGTATTTAAAGCAGGGCCAGGGCTAAGCCCAGGTCTCAGGCCTCCTTGTGGGCGCCTCGCCCCTCAGCACAGCCTTCTGGTGGTGATGGATGTTGACACAGCTGGGGCATGGAAGACTCGGGTGTGTGTCACCTGGCTCCCTCCCGCAGTGGGCGGGGCTTCTGTGTGAATTGGGGCAAGCCACGCCCCCTCGTGTGTGTGGGGGGGGCGAGGGGGCACGGGACACGGGACACCTTGCTGTCAAAAGGAGGGATTTGGGCCAGGTGTACTCCTGGCCTTTGGCAGCTCTGGGGTCAAAGCCCCGGTGCTTCTCAGGGGACTTGTAAAGAGCGCTTTTAAAAAGCTCTGCCCTTAAAAGTGCTCCATTGACGGGGTCAGTGTGACAGAGCTGGCTGGGCTGCCAGGAGGTGGCAGTGTGTCCCTGTCCCTATTGCTCTGAAGGGCCCCACCCTTGACAGGCTCAGCAGTGTTGTAACTACCCCCATTGTTCCAGCCCCAGCATCTCTCAGGGGAGGGCTAAAGTAAGCATTCATTCCTACATTGTGTGGTGGGTACAATGGCCCCCAGCTTGGAGACATGATTGATAATTGGAATTGGACACTTTTGAAGGGCCAAGTACTTCATTTGGATTATTTCTTTAATAACAGTGGCTTGGGTTTATTGGGTGCTTAAGTGCAGACACTGTTCTAAGTGCTCTACAAACGTGAACTCATTTGATTGTCGCAAAACCCTAGGAGGCAGCACAGATGAGGAAATGGGGACCGAGGAAGGGTCAGGCCAGCACAGGGAGGTAGCGGCCAGGCAGTGTGACTCGAGTCCTCGCACTTAATAATGACAAGGAACCAGTTTTGGAGAGGTTAAAAGGCCTTGCCCACATGGTTAGTCACTGGTGGAGCTGGGATCTGAACCCAGGCAGGCAGACTCGGC